>NC_140957.1:17945365-17957865 GCF_014529385.1 Adiantum capillus-veneris | reverse complement strand
TCCCACTTTCCTGCATCGTGCGGTAGCAGCAACAACCTCCATCTCCTCGATTCTTCACTCGGCTCAAGCTGGCCGCCACCTCCTCCACTATCACACGCCCCCCTCGTGCCTTCACCGTGCATAGCCACATGCATCATTTTACTGTTGCAATTCTACCCTGCCACTAAATTCCTTCACATAACCAATCACAGTCGGTGCAGATGAGCTTAACCAATGGACGGGCTTGGGAGCTATCATTAGGCCGTCAAAAATATGAGGCAAGGAGTAGTAACTACACCCCTCAGCAGACATGAAGCCGTCGCGCCCACCCTCCCTCTCCACTTACCCATGCTAGCGGCAGTACCGTGCATGGCGCCTTTGTGCGGTGTCCGGGACAAAACAATTTAACAAAGGGACAAACCCAAAAGATGCTTTGATACTTTGCTCAATTGTGATCACTGAGCAGCCCCTTGCCGGAAGCTTTTTGAAACTTTTTGAAATTCGAGGGGTATTTTGGTACTTTTCCCAAAATATTATCCAGATCTTCCTCTCCGGACATCATGTCCAGAGATTCAAGGTAGCCAATGGTTTCTTGTGAGAAAATTGCGGGCGCATATTCATCATATGCATGGCTAGTTTCTCTAGAGTGGCTGGTTTTGATATTCCAGCCTTGCATTCTTTCAAAAGCGTCTCTTTCTGCGAGTCAAACTCTGTGGACATAAGCTACGCCTGTCATTAGAGGTCTCTCCAACACTCCGAGGAGATCCGTGCAGTGTATTTAGCCTGATGAAGTACCACTTGGGTGCGCCTTGAGACAAAAAGTGGACACCAAAACGGCAAGAGTATGCACATGGTTGATGCTCACAAAGTCAAGGTAACCAAGGATGAGCTTTTCAGTGTGTCATCCCTACACAAGGATGTAGACGCAAAGGTGGAGCATGTCCAGATGATAGGAGTTAGATGCTTCCATGATGGATTAGCTCTAATGTAGTAGGGCTTCATTTTTCATCTTTAGCAACTTTGAAGGATATAATACCCACAGAACACCAAAAAAACTCTCTCTCTCTCTCTCTCTCTCTCTCTCTCTCTCTCTCTCTCTCTCTTCCCCAATACTCCCTACAGCGGTGACATTGACAACGCTCTTCCATGACTAATGCAATACTTTTTGCGATGATGCCTAATGCCAGGCATCCACTGGACTTGACGGCGACGACAACGTTGATTTTAGTCTATTTTTGTACCCATACATTTGTATTAGATCCATAAGGATTGTCTCACTGTTTTTGTAGGTTATTTTTGCATTTTAAAGACGGGTACTATAATATTTCATTTCATTTCTCTCTTTCTTTTCACAACCCCCCACCGCCCCCTACTGTTATGTCCTGATAATTGATGTCAATCATGTTATATTTTTCACAATTATGCAATGTATAATAATCCACTAATCGCATTAAATATATATCTATTTATTTATTTGATAATAAAAAATAAATAGAAATACATCAGAGAACACACATCTACCTAGAACTTGAACAATGCAACAAGCAGGGCTCATATATAATTTGAATGCTAGTATCATACACTAACCACCCTCAGAATTGCAGCTTATCTCGAGCAATTTTGTTCATTCTAGTTGAACATGGTCACTAAGTTGGACAGCAGTTTTTTGATGAAACTTTCAACCAAAATTAAGTGTTTAAAAACTGTTTGAACACAAGTTGCCCTACAACTACTCATACACTTAATAAGTTCTTGCTATTGCTATTAAAATGTTCACAATTGTGTTCTATGTTTATTTAGCATTCTTTTCAAATGAGTCTACCTAAATTTTAAATTACACACACTCTTTGTGCATTATATTTCCACTTTTCATGCCAATTGTAAGCAAATATATCCCACATTCATGTCCACTTCTCAATGTTAACATGGCATGTCCCCTGTATGTCTATCACTATTGTTCCCATTTTGTACAAATTCTCTCTCGAATTATCAGTTTTACAAGCAATCGACTCCAAATATTCCGGCTTTTGGCCACGTAAATTCAGTGTATGATTAGATTGTTTTTGAATTTAACAGTACAAAGTTATTTTAGTGCTTTGTTTTTTAGAAAATTAATAGTGATTTGATAAATTAATATTTATTATATTTGATTTCTTTTAAGTGAGTCTTTTTGCAGATATTCTCACACTCCTATAGATCCCCAAGCACCTTTGTAGCAGGCAAGAAGTTTTTTAGATGCTTTTAAGAAGACAGAACTTCCTTACTTATCTACATTATATTGCAAAATCCATTGTTTATGATGTCATGGGTTCTACTTTCTTTGATTGGACTCTTCTTGAGATGACTTGTCATACCACTACTTACATGAGCTCAGTTGGTGTGCGATGATCGCTAACATTTGGTATATGCTTCCATATTCTAATCTATTCCAATTTCATATCAGACCGGTCATTTAAATTTTTCACTTTTTATGCCATGTCTAGTCCATTGGTCATAGGCACACAAATTTGCCAATTTAGGCAGCACATTGATAAATTGCAGATTCATGATTTTTACACAATACCAAATGTAGATTCGCCGATGTAGGCAGCATTAGTGTAGATTTGCCAATTTAGGTAGCACGTCGGGTGTAGATTCGCCGGTTTAGGCAACACCAATCACAAAATCACGTTGCAGTGGTTGGCCCCCATTGTAACTGGTATGATTTTGTTACCCGGGTATAGAAAATGAAAGATATTTTGGATATGGATTATATTTGGAATTGGAATTGGAGTTGGATTCTCTATATGATGATTTTTTGTCACAACAATATTTATGGAATTACAATTGACATTGATGAGAATTGACTTATTAAATGATGAGTGTGACCAATGATATCCTGATTCATCAAGATATGATATATACTGCTTATTCTAGTGGTATGGGACACTAGAATAGGTAGTGTGTGGATGACGCCAGGCATATGCAATGTTGTTTAGTTTCACTATTTTTATTATATGCTTTCCTTTTTCTCTGACATGCAGGTGAGGGGTTGTGGGTACCCAAGCAAGGTGAAAAGCATGTGCAAGTGCATGTCAGAGAAAAAGGACTCATACACAGGAAACTTACCCAGCTTAAACATCTAAGCCTAATCTTTTGAAGCCATTTAGATTGTAGATAAAGAACTGAGTAGGTGCAATAGCACCTACCTGAATGTTTCGGTTGAACTGTAGATGTCGGTAGTATAATCAATTGGTTAATCCAATCAGCAAGCCCGTAGGAGAGGTGATCCTCCACAAGTACCAATAATTTGTCAAGGTAGGCCATTTCCTGCAGTAGCCAGAGATCTGATCAGTGAGTTTGCATGTGTGTGTGTGTGTGTGTGTGTGTGTGTGTGTGTGTGTGTGTGTGTGTGTGTGTGTGTGTGTGTGTGTGTGTGTGTGTGTGTGTGTGTTGCTGTTTTAAATACATATATACGCAAACGAACACAAGTGTTCACAGACAACCAGATCCTAGACAAGTATAAGGGTTATGCACAAAAATTTATTTGCATGTTTGCAATAAATTATGTACATGGTATCAGTAACCTAGAATACATCCCTAAGAATGGTAGTAGAGCTGCTCCCCATTCGAATGAGCACCAATTCCAAAACATAAAGAGTAGCCTGTTTTAATCAAAGAAGTTAGCCCTCACCTACACCATAATAAACAAGAAAACGCTAAGTTAGCAATTGTTTACCGTATACAGGTGATGCATGGGCATCCCAGTTGTTATCCATGTCACAATGATAAAACAAATAATTCTTTATGTGTTTCCATATGATCCTATGAAAATAATTTCACATGATACTATACTTCTTCTTTTTATTCTTCATAGCACCATATATATACACTTAGAAAAAAGTATCTCATACAGATTTTATGTAGTAAAATACTCGGTATTTTTCCTCTAGAAGTGATAGAGGAAGGATTCTTTTACATACATACGTTGAGGGGTTTTTTTTATTTTTATCGTAATTTCTTTAAGGCCTTTGTTCAATTTTAAAACCCAGTACATGCCGTTAAGGTTTTAGACAACATAAGTAGAGATCTAGGTATCACAGCATACGGCAGCAAATTCCCAGAATCAAGGTCAGCCACGTTTGTAATATGCACACAATATTGCTTATTGCTTGCTTAGGAATAGGCAGCTCACTTCCTTGCTATAAAGCATTGAGATGTTTATTTTTAAAGTATTTAACCAATCATTTTCAAGAGTATAATGAACCTAAAGTATTCAGCACACAGTATCGACACAAGATAGATGCCATCCCCAGCAGCAATACAGGCTATAATACTTTTACACCGAGATGTGAAACCAAGATCAAGTCTTCCATACACAACCAAATCATCAAAGAAAAAATTTCATCAGAATATCATGTTCCTTCCTACTAGAGAGCAAAGTAAAATTCAGTATATATATTTAGAAATGAATACTTGCCAATCATCTCCTAGTGCACCATGTTAGTCACCTAGGATTTAGTAGCTCACCACATTTTTTATCCAAATTTTGTAGTTTATTACTGAACTATACAAAAGCGAGTTAAAGCCACTACCCCATTTTTTAGAGAACCGTTTAGAATATTGGTTTCTATCATAGAATAGAGCTATCCTTGAATAAAAGTCCTTAGTTGAGATGCCTTACTGCCGGTTAGTATACCACATAGCTAGGGAAAATATACAAATGATCACGGGCTGGACCTTTATATCAGGGTCATTAATATGGTCGTAATTAGGTTTTCTATGATGCCCAGAACGCAAAAATTGCTCCATCTCGGTTTAGAGAAGAATTTTTTTCAACTTTAAGAGATATCCTGTCGTACACTATCCATGAGTGCCCCAATTATCGGCCTTTTATGTTATAGAGACACAAAACCCTATCCATGTCATTAATATCTAGTTTTAGAAGTCAAGATAGGCCTCCTAGCTATTCAAATATTATGGAAACAGATTTTTAACAATGCAAGCCTGATTCTTTACCCATAAAAAATCTCATAAAGGTGTCACTTTTTTCATCATGTCCTGTAAAACACACAGTCAGCAAAACAGGCTTTGCCCTACAATTAGATACATATTGAAGTTTTCTAGAAGCCAATCATAAACCAGACAGAATACCACAGAGGTAGAGATAGTCCTCTTTAACCCGGATTTTTTCAGTAGGTCTCTGACATAGTACAATACAATCAGTTCTCAGATCAACACCCCCACGGTATGTATCACAAAAATGCCCCTAATCATAAAAACAAAGCACCATTTTATAGTTTTTTATAGGTACGAACCAATCATGAGCTAGGAGAAACACCCACAGCAATCCTATGTCCCATAGGGTATCATTCTTAGTACGTACGCTTCATTTAGTTTGTAAGTTAGAACCCAACAACATGTATGGAGAGATTATCTCCGCATCAGAATCAAAACATAATACCAAAACAAATACACAGTATTTTCCACGCAGACAAAGCTACAAGCTATTCGACCTGTGAACTCGGAGTAGTAGGCAGTCCGGCCCCCACGATGATTTCCTTCCCACTTGTCATGATAGTAGAAGACAATTTTATCCGAGTGCAGAACAATTCTCACCCCTCAATGTAAAAACATTTACAAATTCCCTTACCATATACAGTAAACAAATGCCAAGTGAGTGCAAATACTCACAAGTCTATATAGCCTTGGTGTCAATATAGAGCATAATGTACAAGATCGGATTCATCAACCCGTAATCCCAGAAGATATGCATACTGTCATACTGCTTCGAGAGGATGACACAGGTGCACAAAGCCAAGCAGAAGCAGATGAACGAGCACAATCGTTGCCGAGGCATGGCGTGTAGATCGAGCAGTCGTGCAAGGTGTGGGTTGTCAGTAATAAATATCTCGAAGGCTGAAGATAATGACCCACTCTTAGACCAATTTAAACTTTTATGAGAAGTAGTAGTTACCAATTCCCCTTAAGAAGGAAATACCATGTTAAGCTAGCATTCCCATGCACCATAGAAGTTCTGAGCAATAGACAAGAGGTAATTTACCCTGGTAGGCTACAGCCCAATTTTGATGATGGTATTAAGAAACAATTATTCCAATCCTACTGTAGACAACCAGTTAGTATTTCAAAGGGTACTACACATTTTTCAAAGTCCTCCTTATACAAAGACCACAACATCTATACAATACAAGTTAGGTGTGCTTCTCTTCTTTTTTTTAAGGGGATTAGGCCAAAAAAGTTATAGTATTTTCTCATACTGTATAGAGAAGGCATGGAGTAGCATTAGTACACACGTACTAGATGAAGGGTTTTTTGATAATAGATTATATGCAAAAAAATACCATAAGCAACTATATGCAAGGTATTCAGAGGAAAAACCAAACATTATTCCATATATCTATCAACGCTAAGTCATATCTTCCAGATATCTACAGCTTTGGTAGGCTAAAGGCCCCATACCCAATGATATTTTTAGGTACTAAGAACCAATTAGTCCCTGCCTATTAGTATTTCAAGGGGTAATGCATATTTTTCCAAGTCCCTTTATAAAAAAATCTTTCCTACACCCAAGTTAGGTGTTTTAAGGTATTTCCTTGTTTTGTATAAAGCCCAGCCTAGAGTGGCATCATCACATATGTACTAGATGAAGGGTTTTTAACACTAGGTTATATCACTTCATAAGCAACTACATGCAAGGTATTCAGAAGATTCTTAAACATTATTCCCTATACCTATCAAGGATAGGTCATATCTTCCACATACCTATTGTTTGGTGTTTTAACCTGAGTCAGGGCATAGCAGAGTTATACCCTATTTAGTATAAGAGAAAGGAAGCCATTGGAGTGGCATCAGACACTAGTATAACAGGAAGTTAGTATGCTTTTTTACACTTATCCTTCATGGCAACAAACACCGATCTGATATTAGCTTTTGCAGCCCAACACCTGCAGCAGACTAATGAGTTATTAGCTCGCAGATCATTTGTCAAAAATATGCCAGCCTCCTCTTTCCGAACCAGGGAACATCTGTAGCCCAAACACAATGGTGGACATATCAAGATAAACTCACCAGAGTAACATTATGGGGTCGAGAGAATTTCAAGAAGAACATTAGTCTGGCAATGGTAAAAGAGGCCATGGGTTTAGGTCCGAAGTACTATTACGTTGAGCAGTCTATGAAGCGCGGGTTCTCAGAGCGATTATTCCTACTAGCACAATTTATTCCTCATCATAAGCTCTTCCTATGTCCTCATTTTGGCCCCTACTTACGAGGATACTTTGATTATTCTCCGTGAACCAAAGGTTTAAGCGTGGCATTAGCTAATCGTATCCTGCCCCTTACTGAACGACCACCCATATGTTTCTATTGCGATAGTTGTTTGTGTGATCATGTAATGGATGGCTTAACCGTGATGTAAGAGGAACCTAGGCGGTTTATCTGCTCTTATTTATGATAGACTCTTTTTTTTGTAAGCAACACTTTGAACAAGTGTGTGTGTGTGTGTGTGTGTGTGTGTGTGTGTGTGTGTGTGTGTGTGTGTGTGTGTGTGTGTGTGTGTGTGTGTGTGTGTGTGTGTGTGTGTGTGTGTGTGTGTGTGTGTGTGTGTGTGTGTGAGAGAGAGAGAGAGAGAATAGAGAGTGAGATACCTTGTGCAAGAAATACCGAGAGAGAGAAAGCTAGGTCTAAAAATTCGTCATTACGTACCTGCTATGTACCAGATGCGGGAGGAACCGAATTCCACTAAGGCCAAGGAGCACCAAAGGATGACATGATGAAGGATGCCAAATCTATAGAGGAGGGTTGTTTGTGTGTGTGTGTGTGTGTGTGTGTGTGTGTGTGTGTGTGTGTGTGTGTGTGTGTGTGTGTGTGTGTGTGTGTGTGTGTGTGTGTGTGTGTGTGTGTGTGTGTGTGTGTGAATACACTTTGCATGGCATGAGGGTCTCGGTACCTGAGCGTAGAGGATGCTCGATGTGCAAGTGGGCAGCAGAAAAAGACCCTGTGTGCGCAGAGATCCCGCTTATGTGTATGCGGTTGTGTGCAAGCAAAAGAGCGAGACCACAAAAGAGGAGGCGAGATAATGCACTAGATCGCTTTTCGGTGTGAAGGCAATACTCATGAGAGCAGTAGAGACCACCAATTTTCCACCAATTTTGGACACGTGAGGTCAATAAAGTGGGTGAGAAAAAATTCTAAGATCGGTGTAGCATTGAAAGTTGTGAGGTCAAAAGGGATGATGTAGGTAGTGAGGGAATATCTGTATATAATCACAGCTTTGTGTGTGCCCTCTCACATGCTTGTGGATGGGTGTGTGTGTGTGTGTGTGTGTGAGTGGGTGGGTGGGTGTGTGCACACATCTGAATCCGTTCAGAATGGGATTACCTTATTTGAGAGTGAGTGCTTAGGTGAGCATCTCCTCAAGTAGGGTCGATTGTGCACAAGTGTGTGAGAAAGCACAGGCTAGAGCAAGCATGCGTGCTGCTTTAAAGAATAGAAATCAATGGGAGGGGCGACTTTTTTCAATGCAAGGAGGCCAAGGGTATACATTAAATTCTACAAAGTGGGAAAACAAAGTAATGCCAGAGGGTTTTCAAGCTAGAAATAGACTTGTCGATTGTAACCACTCACCACAATTTTTACACCAGCTAACAATGTATAAATGTGTGTGTGTAGGTCACCACAAGGGCAGGCCACCAATTTCCCAAATGTGGGTCCAAGTTTCAAGGCCCCACCAACTTCATTGGCTTACCTGTATACAATGTTTTTCCAATTAGAGAAAGAGAGGGAGTGACAGTGTGTCTAATGGAGAGCTTAGCATGTTTTGGATCTTCTTTTGTATTTTCAACCTTGAGAAAATCCAAACTTTTATGTTTAGGTCGATACGTGAAGCTAGTCTAAGGTTTAGGTGTATAAGCAAGTGTTGGTACCGAAGGGTTAGCCAAAGAATTGTCAGGTAGATAAGTGTGTGTGTGTGTGTGTGTGTGTGTGTGTGTGTGTGTGTGTGTGTGTGTGTGTGTGTGTGTGTGTGTGTGTGTGTGTGTGTGTGTGTGTGTGTGTGGCCCTCCCCCATCCCAGAGGAGAGATCCACTTGGTGGAGGATGGTCCACCAAGTGGACCAATCCCCCACCAATTGTAGTAAATGCTTCATAAAAATTTCCATGTTTATAGCTCAATCACTTGTACGGTGTTAAAAAGGTTTAGATGCAAGATTACTCATCTGTAATGTGTTGAACAGAACTTAGATGTAAGAACACCCAATTGTTGTATGATAAAGGGTTTCTCAAGGGAGGAGAGTAAGGTACTATGAAAACTACATACCTGATATCTCATGATTTTGGTTGATGTCACTCCAAATTTGTGGATTATGTCATCATGTTGGTTACTATACAATACTCCAATCCTGCAAAATGAAGATAACTTGAAATTCCACACTTGCTCGAGGGTGGTCAATGATTACAGTATATGGATTATATGTAAACATCTAGATGCTTGACCAATTTAGGAGCTGAGAGCCCCGACCCATCCCTTTGGATTGGGTGGATCAAGCTAGTACTAATTTAACTTGTGTTAGAGAGTAGGCAATCCAATTCTTAGGGTATAAATACCCATATCCTGACAAAAACCGTTTGATTGAAGTCAGGATAAATTGGAGTAGCTATATTATTATCTAATTCCAATTGCTGAGTATGGCACTAGTCCGATGGCACTAGTCCGACCAAAGACTAGTAGGGAAAGGAGTGTGTGTTTAAGTATGAAAATTCCCTCATAATTGAACCATACTTAGACAAATGTATTAAATAATATATTAAATAACAATATTTTAAAACAAGATCTCATAAACCCCATTTATCATTTCATATACACCAATACAACATTCTGTATATAATGGATAATACAATCATTTAGATCAAAAATTTGATCTTTGATCACTACAATATAATATCTTAGTGTTGTATCTCTATGTGCCCATCCTTTGGGGTGAGCTTCCACTATAACTACATGGAGAAGGATCCAGCTGGTACATGGAAGATCTTCTGTTACTGCTACAATTTTTGTTGTAATCCCAAGGAAAGAATCTCTTACCTGTCACCATCCAAGAAAGACAAGCCTGTCAGAACTGGTATTACCTGGGAAGACAAGTGTCAACGACTCCCTCCCCTTGTTATTGGTGTCAAAAAATTACAACAGAAACTAACAACATAACCTAGATCAACTATGAAGTTTAAAGAATGATCCAAAAAAAAAATGGAAAGCATCTCCTTTGTAATTTGGATCAAATCTCAAAGACCCAGTCAAATGCCATCTCCTCCGAGACCCCCACTTGAGGATAAGTCTTTTTTTACAACCTTTGGACAGTTTTCAAAGTACATTATAGCATCAATAAGCAGTATACAATTGTGAACTCTCCATTATATACTTACCTTCATCAATTTTTGAGTTCCTACATAAAAAGATAGAATAAAAGAACTTTGTATCAAGGACCAAGTTCCTGTAAAGTTATGGTACTACGTTGCTGCATTTACTTGCTATGTTATTGTTATGCATTCATTCTTGGCGGCCATGAACACTAGTTAAAGTAGTGCCCAGCTAATAAATTTAAGTATGGTCACCCTGAACTGACGCTATAATACTCTCAAGTCACATAGATTGTAAAGATTACAACAATAACTAGCACAATAACATAGATCAATTATTAAGTTTAAGTAATGAGCTATTTATTTGCGATAATGTTTACATCCTTTAATTCTAGAAAAAATTGGACAGCGCCTCCTTTGTAATTTGAATCAATTTTCAAAGTTCAATCCAATGCCATCTCATTCAAGACCCTCAGGTGAGGATTAAGGCTCTATTTTTAATGAATCTTGGAGTATGTTCAAAGTAAAATCTTAACACTAGCTTCAAACATTATGCATCTATTCAACAAAGAGAAAAATGTTGAAAATCAGTTCCCAGCACTGAATTTACTAAAATGAATATGCTTAGATATATCCCTACAACTATAGTCATACATATACCATCATAAATGTGAAAAAAGGCTAGCATCACCTGCAAAAAAACATCTCAATGTATTAGCAAGTTACATGTACCCACCTGTATGCCGATCACATATAGAGTCAAGCTAGAGATAATAAGGAGGTGGGAGAGATCACTTCCCACTACTTAGGCAACCCAATCAAGCCAGAGAATAAGAAGGTGAGAAAGGTGGCATCCAAGTCTTTAGGTCATGTATAATAGGATACCACAAATCATACCAGTAAACCATATTCACATCAACATCTTGCCCATTGAAGAGAAAACATTAATTTTTGTAAGTACTATGCATTGTAATTGTATTGAATTCTATATTTTTTTAGGTATCAACACGTATGACCATGAACTCAACCCAGGTGAAGACTCATATAGTCCAAAAGTTCAAGCAATACATATCAGCCATAGTCTATCTATATGTAGACCAGCCTCGTCAGATATGTATATTGCCTTCCAAATCCCAAGGCATACGATTTATGACCAATTAGAACTTGCAAAAATATATGGTATGCTGCCTATCACAGACAAACACCACCATTGGGTGCCTCTTGTGAATCATTACCATCTCTAAGAAATAGTGCCCAATACCCAATTGCGTCTACAATCCGCAACAAGGTATACCTACCCATAGGGCCACAACATATTAGATTCTCATATGACTGAATATAAATCTAAATGAGCAATTATGTATAGAAAAGTTTTTATTAATTTCAGTTGATTATGAATTTCGCCAGTATTTTGCAATTGCTTCTGACATTTTTCCAAAAGAAACCAGAAGACCATCATCAATAGACATAAATATGTGTGTATGTATGAAATGTTGGAAGTGCGTGCATAAGCAAGGGTTGAAGTGTGTGTTCTCTCCTTACCACAGCTCTCTTGTGTGTGTGTGTGTGTGTGTGTGTGTGTGTGTGTGTGTGTGTGTGTGTGTGTGTGTGTGTGTGTGTGTGTGTGTGTGTGTCCGCCATTTACTCAGGGTTCGATGGCAAACATGACATGCAGGTGAGGGGTTGTGGTACCCAAGCAAGGTGAAAAGCATGTGCAAGTGCATGTCAGAGAAAAAGGACTCATACGCAGGAAACTTGCCCAGCTTAAACATCTAAGCCTAATTTTTTGAAGCCATTTAGACTGCAGATAAAGAACTGAGTAGGTGCAATAGCACCTACCTAAATGTTTGGGTTGGACTGTAGATGTCGGTAGTATTTCAACTGGTTAATCCATTCAGCAAGCCCATAGGAGAGGTGATACTCCACAAGTCCCAATGGTTTGTCAAGGTAGGCCATTTCCTGTTGTAACCAAGCTCGTCTCCACAGAGATCTAATCATTGAGTCTGTGTGTGTGTGTGTGTGTGTGTGTGTGTGTGTGTGTGTGTGTGTGTGTGTGTTAGAGAGAGAGAGAGAGAACGATTGTATGCTTGTGCAAGAAATACCGAGAGAGAGAAAGCTAGGTCTAAAAATTCACCATTATGTACCTGTTGTGTACCAGATGGGGGAGGA
>NC_140957.1:17155365-17297865 GCF_014529385.1 Adiantum capillus-veneris | reverse complement strand
CATGTTTTTGTTGTAGACGGTGAAGGATTTTGCGATAAAACCATTGAAACAGCTCTTTCAAACTATTTGCCTTACCTCAAGAGCCACCATGTTGTGTGTGTCTGCAATATACATTCGTGGCCATGTAATGAGACTTTTCCAAGCCTTCGGTGTTCCATATGCCTGGGTTTCCATACTTTTGAATGAATTATGGCAAGTGATTGAAAATGATGTGCTGCAAATAAAACAAGTTGTCAAGAATTTTAAACATCTCCTTAGTCCTTTCTATTTAAAAGGATGCTTTAGCGATACCATGTAATGAGTAATCTGAGTTTCAATCCATGTTGTTTTAAATGCTTTCTTCGGTAGCGGTTGAAGGGTCTCCTTAAACTTGTTGAGATCATTTTGTGACCAATCATCTATGTCACACATATGAAATAGCGCATCAAGTGATTGCCACACAACATCACCCTTGGCATCGTGAGTTGCTGGTTCCTGGTCCTTCACTGCCATTTGCATTACTCAAACTCAATTTTGCTGACATAGGTGGACTGATATATCCTTCCATGATTGGTTTAGCTTTGTATCTTTCATGCATGTTGGTTTAGATAAGAAATGGTGTGCCTTTTTGTCAAGTACTTCCTCCAACATCTCATCTCCCTCTATCATCCAATCTTCCTCCTCACTGGAGTTGGACTCTTGTAAGATTACAAGTGCCATGGATGCTTCCATCGGCTCATTAACCTCTTTGAGAATCTCATTTCACTCCTTTACAATGGTTACAAGGGGTTTCTTTCCGGAATTTTCCTTTGATTTTCCCTTTACCATGCCCTCAAGCACAAGTAAAATTAGAACCATGTCCCAAGCTATGATTGGGTACCTATACATCCAATGGATCCTTCATGCCTGCATAGATAGCGAGCATTGAGAGTGACTCATCTTCTGTGAGTCCAAGTGTTTTGCAAATGACTTCCTTCAAAATCTCATGTCCCTCTATCATCCAATCTTCCTCCTCAATGGAGCTAGGGCTCTTGTAAGAGGACACGTGCCATGGATGCTTCCATCATCTCATTAACCTCTTTGACAACCTCATTTGACTCCTTTACAATGGTTACATGGTGCTTCTTTCTATCCTTTTACTTTGATTCTCCCTTTACCACGCCCTCAAGCACAAGTAAAATGAGAACCATGTCCCAGGCTATGAATTGGGTACCTATACACCCCATGCCCAAGTTTATGAGGTCATCTTCATCCTCTGTCATGTAGTTTTGTTTAGTGAGCCCTTTGAAAAACCTCAATAAGCAAAAGCAAAAAATTTTGTTAGCCATATAGATTTGAGGAAATCCATCGGCAACCACACTGTGTAAGATCCCTCATACACAATGGCATATTCTTCCATGTGTTGTTCCATGTAATCAACAAAGCTTTGGAACTCCTTGCATGTAGGTTGGTAGTAGCACACTCACTAGTGCATGTGCTCAATTTACAAGACCAACCTTTTCTAATTGTGCGAGGAGTGCATCACAGGACATTGCCATGAGTCTGTTTGCGAAGAAGATGGAAAGGGAGCTTAGAGCTAGAGTTTTTTGAATGTGAGAAATGAACTTTGAAAAGCTAGAAAGTGACTTATATACCCAATTCACTTTACATTTTTAAAAAAAATCCTTAAAATTATACTTTTGAAATAAAACATGAAACAATACATCAAAAAACACCGGGATTGAAGGCATTGGCATTCCCAATCAATGAAATCAAACATTTTGGTTGAAAACTTGACAAAAAATAAATGCCTTGAAAATGAACAAATATGCTTAAGAGATAAAATTCAAAACACAATATTTATTAATGGGGGAAAAATTTACATTATTACACTTACAAAAAATCCCTTTATTTATTCCCACGTACAGAGCACTTAATGTTATCTCCTTAGTGGTTGACCATCTTAGTCTCCCCTCCAACTATAAGGAAGCCATCCATCGCACTATCCCCTTTGCAAATCTACATGTTGGTGTCTTGTGGATACTTTACAATTGAAAGATATACACAAACACATGAAGCGATATAAACCATGTTATTGTTGCTTTGTGGGATCCATAGATGCACTTCATTGCTGCATACACATCCACCTCAATCCTCCTTTTGATTTTTGCTATCGATGTATTGTCTGGAATAGGCCATTCCAAACTTTGCAGGCTTGGTGAGTGAATGGGAGATAGATTACAACACCCATTTTGCCTAAGTGTGACACAAGTATGGATATTAAAAAAGATGGCATGTGGTGAGGCAAGCTCAGAGGATGGGCAACCAGTACAAATTAAAATTCCAAGTTCACATGGATGGCTTCAAAGATCCCTGTGAAGGATTCTATAAGCTTCCACTCTACAAAATCGGATAGAAAAACATCTGCAAGAATGAACAAGCAACGGATATCATACATTCATTAAAAGCAATGTATGAGGTGAACATACAAAATAGACAATCCTAAAAACTTTACAAAGAAGTGGAATTACAGTTTGAAGGAAATCTTGGTGGAGTGAATGTTGTCCCTAGCTTCAATTGTGAAGCTATATACACATGTTGCACCTTCACTAGCTTCTTACCATCTTGGGTTTGCTTGAACTCCATGATTCTTCCCTTCTAGTGGTGACCAAGAAGCTATATGTCTCCTTGAGACCTTGTGTGCACCTCTTAAGCTTGGCTGCATTGTCACCCACGTCAATTTTTTGTAGTCTATAGTTACCCAACAACCATTATCGTCTTGTATGTTGCTGCAAGAAATAGAGTCAATAACACTCCTAGGTCGTCAATCAGCACCTACACACAAAAACTTATGATTTTTCTATGCACATACATGGTCTCAGTTGCATAAAGAGCAAGGTTAGAAGGTATACAAAGACGGTCAATGCTATCGATGTGCTCCTCCACCTGCAAGTGGGAAGAAGGTGCAAAGAAGCTATAGTGGAAAGTAGATCCACTCTAGAGAGCTAAATAGGGAAGAAGGATGAGGGAAGCTATGGAGGAAAGTAAATCCATGCAACAGAGAATATCTAGGAGTAGGATATGCTACATATCGTCAGCTTTAGGGAGAGATGTGTAGTGAGGTTCATAGAGTAATGGTAAGCTTCATTAGGTGGTATGCTTGAGAAGAATGCGGTAATCTTGAGGAGGGAAAGGAGGATCAAACCTCTGGTGCAAGAGCTTTTTGGGAGGGAAAAGTGGCATTGAAGAAAGAGATGCAATGTGCAAGGTGGAGGGAAGAGAAGTGAGAGATGGTACAATAGAAAGGGAGGGAGGGAATGACTAGCACATTTTTGGAGGGACCTTCTTTGAGAGGGGGAGCATTAGCATGTCACATCCGACATCTGCTATGCCCAGGGCCACACATATGAACTTTGGGCCACCACATGGTGCAACATCATACCCATCTTGGGACCCGAGGATCACCCGTATGCCTAGCCCGATACCAACCCCCATTCCACATGTAGTCTCAAGAGCACATGTCCCCACTATACCTGCTCACTTGGGTGACTTGACAACATTTGCTCAAGGTATCGGTTGATCTGTTGTTGAAAATATGCATAACACGCCTGATAGAGAGCCTAGAAGTAAGGCAATACAAATAGTCAAGCTCACACAAAAATTTAGTGGAGATGGGGATGTGAGAAAGCATATCAAAGTATTTGAACAAATATGTGATTCCCTAGGAGAACACAATGAGCTGCATAAGAGTAATACTTTAAGCATGATGGGAAGGCTGGGGATTGGTATAGGACCCTAATGGTGGAAGAGAAAATGATTTACCCTACTATTAGGAGACTGTTCTTGAAAGATTACATACAAGAGGGACTGCTTTGGGGTGTAGCCTCTCAACTACAAAAACCCAACGAGAGGAAGGAGAGTCTATGAGAGAGTTTATTGGTCGCTTGAAGCATTTGAATTCTCATTGTAATCCAAGTGAGCGCTTCAATAATAACCAATTGCTCGATAGATTCATTAGGGGATTGCAACATGAGGATATCTACAATGGTCTAGTCATTAGAGGTATCACCACTTGGGGAGCAGTCACTGCCAATGCGATTCAATTGGAGGACAATTTAATGATTCAGGAGAAAAAGTGTTTGTCGAGCCTAAATCTACTAGTCGCAAGCATCGGGGCATGAGCCAATGACCATAAAGCCTTTTGCTAAAGAGCCAAAGATATATGAGATGACTTTATCAGATCTCACCAAGGCCATTCAAGAAAGTCTTAGAGACAATCGTACTCCACAAAACAATCATATGTATCTCAAAAGCGAGCAACAATGGTGCTCAATTTTCTTTGGTCCACATAGTACCAGTAAATGCCCTACGCTTAGAGTAAAATTTAATGGGAATTGCAATGCATGTGGGAGGTATGCTCATCAAGCCAAGGATTGTATAATATTTAAACGTGCGATGGCCAATAGACTAGCCTTAGCATGGATGAACACACCTCGAGTGCCTGCATTGATGCCGGTCCCACCTCTTGAACAACCGTCACAACACATGGTCCCTAGGGCAAAGAATGTTGTTCAAACAACACCGTTACCACCTCCAATGCTAGGACCGCAACCCCCACATCCAATAATCACTTCTATAAATCAAGTGGGTTGTGAGTCATCATTGTTTGTGTGGATTGCGAGGATGAGTTAAACCATGATGTTGCCTATGGGATTGATGCACTTGAAGAAAGTCCAAAATACTACATGGAGGGCTATTCGGGACAAGTCAAACATGTCTACCGAGTAGTTGCTCTTGTGGCAAGAGGCCAAAATATCAATTTCACTGCCAAGAGACCACTTCTTCAATGCTACGAGTGTGGGGGTCCACATCGTGTAGCCGAGTGTCCGATTAGACTACAAAAGAATGCCACACTAATGCAAACCAATCAAGCGAGTACAACTACAATGCCGATACTCATGTGTAATTGATGTGGCGTAGATCATTTGAATGTCCTAATAATCAAAATGTGCCAAAAATCATGCCATTGAACTTAACTCAGGTTACCAAGGAGCCATCACAAAGTACACATGTGGTACTAGTAAATGTACTCACACGATTGATGCTCCAAAACCAAAATTATATTCTTGAAGAAAGAGAGACAGCATCAATTGGCCAATCTCAAAAGAAGAAGAAAACATGAAGGAAGAGATCGTAAAAAGCAGCGAAGTCAGACCCCAGTTCAAAGACCAACATAGGGACTGGTGACAACCCCGTGTATATGAACAACACTAAAGAGGATTCTGATTCAAATGAGACCATGGAGACTAAAATGATCACTAAGAAAGAAACAAACAAGGAAGGTCATCATGAGCCACGATGGCCAGGACGACCCAAGGAACCCAAGAAGAAGATAGGAGCTTACCCAAACCTTATAGAGGAGATCGAGCAAGTCAAGCAATTAATGATTTTGGTAGAAGAGACCCAAAGGGATCTAGAGCTAGCACCTAGGCAGATCCAGCTTACAGACACAATGTTCCCTATGCAAAATCAACCTCACAAAGACCATAGACCACTAGCAATACCTAGTGTCATCCAAGAAGAAAGTGACTTTAAGTCATTGGGAAGTACTCCCTTCTTGTTAGAGAGAATGTTTACAGAGGGATTACCTGACCCTATCCAAGAAATGGAGATCCCATCTTCCCCATGTCAAAGGATTGAAGCCCAAAAAGTGCCATTAAATATTGCCAAATTGATGGATTTCATGGCTTTAGAAGTTAGAACCACCATCATGTCTAAACTATATGGAGACCCCAATCTATTCTTAGCTCTTCAAGCTTTCCTCAATGGAGAACTAAAAGTTGGGCTACCACAATTTTCACAGATGGATGGAGCTAGAGCGGTGCCAATAAAGGAGAAACACTTAGATCCACAACCCAACCTAGATGAGAACTCTGTAGTTGAAATACCTGCTAGCAAGTTGGGACAATACTTTGAAGGAGATGAATTCAATGCGACCATACCAATCTCACTACCAAGGGATTAACTGTGAAGGGAATCCTTGATGGTGGTGTTGGGGTTAGCATTGTAACTAAAAATTGATGGAAATCTATGGGAAGACCTCACCTTGGGACTACAAATATAGTGGTAAAGATGGCCAATGGGACTATTGTTAAACCTATTGGGATGATAGAAGATCTCAAAATCAAGGTCCTTGGACACAAAATAAGGCATACCTTCATTGTTATGGATTTTTTCAAGCACACCATGTCATGTAAGATGATATTAGGATGTCTTTTCATGAGGGAAGAAAAAATGGTGCATGGTTGGTCTAAAAACCATGTCTACTTGCAATTCCAAGACTTTTTCATTCGAGTTGATCTCGTCACTCGTTGGGCACATCCTCTAGGAAATAGATTTATAATTGACCATAGATTTGCTGACACCACAATTAACTGAGCCTCATTGAAGTATTGCTACACGTGTAAAAAGGACACTGATGTTGGAGAAGATTCCCCTTATATGGATGTTCTACCTGGAATGACTGGGTCTGACAATGTGGATTGGGTCCACCTAGCAGCAGCCATAGACACTTAGGGAAATAGAGGGACGACCTAGGTAACACCTAAGAGAGATGAAATGCCACAACTCATACCTTTAAATATGATAGGATCAATGCATATAGCTCGCAGGGACCTACAAGGTGAAGGGTTGATTGTTACTAAAACCAGTAGGATCCAAAAGACTATAGCTCACATGATTCAGATTTTGGATCATCGATTGAAATTGACTCTCATGACAAAGAATTTGAATTAACTATTGACGCAAATATGGAAACGAACCATACGGAGTCCAATAGTGCCCTAATTGACAAGCTATCCAGGAGAGGAGAAGAAACGAGTAGCGATTCATCTAGTGACTCTGCACTAGAGATCGGACATAATAAAAAATTTAGACAAGAGGAGTAATCAATATAAGAGGCAATTATGTCGAGACAATGTACATGCTAGGATAAATGAAAAGAAATCTAGTGCATAATGTTAAGTTGGAGCATGATTTACCCTTGTAATTTTCTGTGGTAAAAGCGCACATTTGTAAGGCCCCCATTATGAGGAGAAGCCATTGTGCGTGAACGAAAATCACTCGTCGGAAACCAAAATTTTCACCATCCAAAAATCAGGGGCAACTTTAGGGGCGGAAGCCCCCGAGACTTTTTTTTTCCTCGCCGGAATATTCCTTTTCGCCATAATATTATGGCCGGACGGCGGCCGAAAAGTGGTCAGAAAACAATCGGTCGGTTGGCCGGTGGTCGGAAGTCAATGGCCGGTGGCCGATGGCCGAATTCAAAAGCGGATTTATCTACACACATGGACGGATTGGAGGGTCCGATTTGGACTTATTCACACAAGGGCGGCTACACATGGCTGCCTCTCATGAGAGAGAGAGTAACCCTTTTGGCTTATAAAAGAAGGCCATTTCTACACACATTTCATAGTGTGTGAAGTTGATGCAACAAGGTGAGTGTGAGGTGGTGAGAGTGAAGCAAGGCGGGAGCTCCATTAAGGGTATAATCCCTTTGTAAACTACTTTTTGTTTTGAAGTACTAAAGCCATTGAGTGGCTGCTTTCCCGTGGACATAGCCCACATTGGGTGAACCACGTATATCGTGTGTAGTCTCTCTCTCTATCTACTCTATAATCTCGTGTATGTAAATCTGTCTCTCTCCATTAAGTAATCTACTCAATTATCTATTTAGCTACACCTTATTTCCTAACAACTGGTATCAGAGCAAGGTTTGCTCGTAGCTAAATTATCTCAAGGAAAGGATTCCTTGAATTGAGTGGGAGTTATGGCGGAGGAAGGGAAGCTCAAGATTGAGAAGTTCAATGGAAAAAACTACCAACATTGAAAGATGCTGATTGAAGACTATCTCTACCAGAAGGATCTCTATTTGCCACTAGGCGGTCTTGCAAAGAAGCCCACAACGATGGCAGATGAAGCATGGATTGTCCTTGATCAAAAGGCCCTCGGAACAATCCGGTTAAGCTTGGCGTAACCGGTGGCCTTCAATGTTTCGGAGATGAAGACCACGGAGGACTTGATGAAGTCACTTAACGACTTCTACGAAAAACCATCGGCATCCAATAAGGTATTTCTTATGAAGCGCTTGTTCAATCTAAAGATGACAGAGAATGGTTCAGTTGTAGAACACCTAAATGACTTTAACACAAACATAAGTCAACATCGATCGGTGAAAATCAATTTTGATGACGAAGTGCGAGCTCTCCTTATACTATCATCTCTACCGGATAGTTGGGACAGCCTTGTGATGGCTGTAAGTAATTCTATCTCTGGTACAAATACTCTTATGTTTGATGATGTTGTGGGTGTTCTCCTAAGTGAGGAAATACGAAGGAGAAGCACACGAGAATCATCAAGTGCTGCATTGTCAGTGGAAACAAGAGGAAGGCATAAGGAGAGGTGTCAAAATCCAAAAGGTTCGTGATCGCTCAAGACGGAGCAAATCATGCACAAAGTCAGTTCTTGAATGTTGGAACTGCGGCAAGAAGAGCCACGTCAAGAAGGATTGCTGGTCCAAGAAGAAGAAGGAGACAAAGTCTCAAGACAACAAGCCAACATCGGAGGCCAATGTGGCAGGTAAAGTAGAGCAAGATGCTCTAATTCTCTCATTAGACAATGTGTCTAATTCCGGGATAGTAGATTCCGGGGCTTCATTCCATGCGACACCACACAAGACTACACCAAAGGTAATTTTGGGTATGTATACTTGGGAAATGATGAAGCTTGTGAGATTGTCGGCAAAGGTACAGTTTCTGTCAAAACTGCTAACGGAAATGAATTTCCTTCTCTTCGTAAAAATTTGATCTCTAGAGGACAATTAGACGATGAAGGTCACAACATTGCATTCGGAAACAAACGGTGGAAGATCTCTAAGGGATCTTTGGTGGTTGCCAAAGGAGAAAAGGTCGGTACACTTTACTTGTGTACTGTTAGCACGCAACCTTCAGCTTGTGCAACAACTACAGAAGTTGACAGTGCGGTGTGGCACTATCAACTTGGGCATATGAGTGCCAAAGGAATGCAAATCCTTCAACCAAAGAAGCTTCTAAAAGGTTTGAAAGAAGTGGACTTAGAGTTCTGTGAAGATTGTGTTTATGGTAAACAAAAGAGGGTAAAATTTTAAAAATCAGGAAAGAAAAAATAAAAAACTTGAGTTGGTTCATTTTGATGTTTGGGGTCCTGCAAGTACACCATCACTTGGTGGCTCATTGTACTATGTAACATTCATAGACGATGCGACTAGAAAAACATGGGTTTATGTCATGAAGAATAAGTCCGATGTATTTTCCATATTTCAAAGGTGGAAAGCCTTTGTGGAGAATGAAACAGGTACCAAGGTTAAATGCCTCAGATCCGACAATGGAGGCGAATATTGCAGCCAAGCTTTTGAAAGCTTTTGTGCTAGCAATGGCATTCGGAGGCAAAGGACAACCCCAAGGACACCTCAACAAAATGGGATTTCGGAAAGGATGAACAGGACAATCATGGAGCGAGCACGAAGCATGCGGCTACATGCAGGCTTACCGCTTGAGCTTTGGGTGAAAGTTGTAAGTACGTCTGTGTACTTAATCAATCGGTCACCCTCAACGGCATTGGATGGGGGAGTTCCAAAAGAGACATGGACAAGTAAACCGGTGAATTATGCATTTCTCAAAGTGTTTGGGCGTGAGGTTTCATGCACATAGATAGAAGCCTAAGATCAAAGATAGATGCAAAGTCCAAAAAGTGTTCCTTCATTGGCTATGGAGAAGGTGACTTTGGGTATCGCCTATGGAATCCTGAAGATGGTAAAATCTTAAGGAGTAGGGATGTCATTTTTAACGAACAAAATATGTACAAAGATTACTTGGAAAGAAAACAAACAAAAGAAACAATTGATGAGTACATGGAGCTTGAGGACGGTGAAGACTCAAGGACTGCAAACGGTGACAATGTGCAACAACGTCAACCAAATGAGGAGCCTCAACCTATTCCCCGAAGATCTACAAGAGCAAGTAGACCTCCAGAAAGGTTTGTTCCTTCCTTCAACCATCTCTTGATCTTAGATTCTGGAGAGCCAGAATCATACGAAGAAGCTATGCAACACGAATCCAAAGAAGAATGGACGAAGAGTATGCAAGTGGAGATGGACTCACTACATCGCAACCAAACATGGGAATTGGTTGAGTTGCCTAAAGGTAAGCGGGCTCTTCAAAACAAATGGGTGTACAAGGTGAAGGAAGAAGAAGGTGGGAAAAAAAGGTGCAAGTCTAGGCTTGTGGTAAAAGGGTTTTCTCAAAAGAAAGGTATTGACTTCAATGAAATATTTTCTCCTGTTGTAAAAATGAACTCAATTAGGCTTGTCTTAAGCCTTGTGGCTACTCATGATCTAAATCTCAAGCAAATGGATGTAAATACGGCATTCCACGGTGACTTAGAGGAGGAAATCTACATGCTTCAACCAAAGGGGTATGAAGTAAAAGGTAAGGAGAAAATGGTTTGCAGATTAAAGAAGAGCTTGTATGGTTTAAAGCAAGCATCAAGACAATGGTACTTGAAGTTTGATCGATGGATGTTGAATCATGGATCACAAGATGCAACTCGGATCACTGCGTCTACACGAAGAATTTGGGAGATGGGAAATTCATCATCCTAATGTTGTATGTTGATGACATGTTGATTGCAAGTGCTAACATGCAGGACATGAAAGACCTAAAAGAGGAGCTGTCTAAATCTTTTTCAATGAAAGATTTAGGTGCTGCAAAAAGGATACTTGGTATGAAAATATCAAGGGACGGGACGAAGAAGACAATAAAGCTATCTCAAGAAGATTACATCAAGAAGGTACTAGAAAGGTTTGCAACGCAAAATGAAAAACCAGTTTCTACACCTTTGGCTGGTCATTTTAAACTAACGAAGGATATGTGTCGAAAGATACAAGAGGAGATAACCTATATGTCTAAAGTTCCATATGTTGCAACGGTAGGTTCTCTAATGTATGCTATGGTCTGGACAAGGCCAGACATTGCACATGTAGTGGGAGTTGTGAGTAGGTTCATGGACAACCCAGGTAAAGATCATTGGCAAGCTGTGAAGTGGATACTTAGGTATCTAAAAGGGACAACAACAAATGCTTTGTATTTTGGAGGAATTGATATTTTTCTAGAAGGGTATGCTGATGCAGATATGGCAGGTGACAAAGATACTCGAAGGAGCACTATTGGCTATGTGTTCACGGTTGGAGGCACAGAAGTAAGCTGGGCTTCAAAGCTGCAGAAAGTGGTCTCACTTTCTACCACGGAAGTAGAGTATGTAGCAATGATAGAGGCAAGCAAAGAAATTCTGTGGCTTCAAAGATTCTTAGAAGAGCTTGGATTCAAACAAGACAATTGTGTCTTGTACAGTGATAGCCAAAGCGCTATCCATCTTGCGAAGAACTCAGCCTTTCATTCAAGGACAAAGCACATTGAGGTGAGATATCACTTTATACACACTCTTTTGAAAGAGGGACAGCTAAAGCTAGGAAAGGTGCATACAAGTGAAAATCCTGCAGACATGTTTACAAAGGTGGTCAACAAGGAGAAGTTGAGCTTTTGCTCATCTTCAATCGGCATTCAAGGATAAGAAGCCAGGATGGAAAGCAGTCACAGGTTTGGTTTTGGAGATCAGTCTCCAAGTGGGAGATTGTTAAGTTGGAGCCTGATTTACCCTTGTAATTTTCTGTGGTAAAAGCGCACATTTGTAAGGCCCCCATTATGAGGAGAAGCCATCGTGTGTGAAGGAAAATCACTCGCCGGAAATCAAAATTTTCACGGCAAAAAATCAGGGGCAACTTTTCGTCCACGAGACTTTTTTTTCCCTCGTCGGAATATTCCTTTTCGCCGGAATATTATGGCTGGACGGCGGTCGGAAAGTGGTCGGAAAACAACCGTTCGGTTGGCCGGTGGCCGGTAGTCAATGGTGAGAAGTCACTGGCCGGTGGGGCTAGTGGCCGAATTCAAAAGCGGATTTGTCTACACAAGGGCAGCGACACATAGACGGATTGGAGGGTCCGATTTAAACTTATTCATACAAGGGCGGCTACACATGGCTGCCTCTCATGAGAGAGGGCATCCCTTTTGGCCTATAAAAGGAGGCCATTTCTACACACATTTCATAGTGTGTGAAGTTGATGAAACAAGGTGAGTGTGAGGTGGTGAGAGTGAAGCAAGGCGGGAGCTCCATTAAGGGTATAATCCCTTTGTAAACTACTTGTTGTTTTGAAGTACTAAAGCCATTGAGTGGCTGCTTTCCCGTGGACATAGCCCACATCGAGTGAACCATGTATATCGTGTGTACTCTCTCTCTCTCTCTCTCTCTCTCTCTCTCTCTACTCTATAATCTCGTGTATGTAAATCTGTCTCTTTCCATTAAGTAATCTACTCAATTATCTATTTAGCTATGTCTTATTTCCTAACACATAATGGCTCACTTATATGGGGGCATATGATGCTCATCGAAAGTTGGTAGATAATTGGGGTGATTAACTTCAAAGAGTCATGTGGTGTAGTCCACAACCCATTGGCATTGCACAGTTAGAGGCTACAAAGAAGCCAAAGTTGAGTTGTACGTAAGGAGATGACAAAATCGAGATCTAGCTCAACAACAAAAGTAAGCAGAAGAGAAATCACAGTCCATAGAAGAACAAGACCCCACATATTTACATCCTGCACCTCCTACACCACGAAGGAGCGTAAGGTTGTGTATACAAAGGCCCAAAGAACACCTATCGATGGAAGTAATGGAGTCTATGATGGTCCAATGATAATTAAAGAAATAGAGTTAGCAAACCCAAGAGGGGAGTTTAAACTTGTTTTCATTGCCCAAGATCTGATAGAGACAGAGGAATATGTACTTAAGGAGCCTAAGGAATTCAAGGATATATTTTCTTGGACATATCATGATATGAAAGGTGTTCCACCTTCCATGGTGCAATGCACAATTCCCATGAATAGCATAGCTAAACCAGTCCAGCAACGACCCTACCCAATGAATCCTAAGTATGCAAAGATTGTTCAAGAAGAGATTGAAAAGCTTGTCAAATGCGGATTCATATACCCTATGCACTCAGAAAAGGTGTCTCCAATAGTTATTGTGCCAAAAAATAATGGGAAACTCAGAGTGTGCATGGATCTCAAGAAGGTCAATGCCGCCACTAGGAGAGACCATTATCCCTTGCCATATTTGGAACATGTGCTTGAAAGAGTTGCAGGGAAGGAAGCTTATAGCTTTTTAGATGGGTACTCTCGCTACAATCAAATCACAACTGCACTAGAGGACCAAGCTAACACTACTTTTATAACCGAGTTTGGAGTGTTTTCATTTTGTGTTATGGCTTTTGGCTTAACCAATGCCCCTGGTACCTTTCAAAGATTGATAAACACTGCTTTTAGGGAGTATTTGAGGGAGTTTTGCGAAGCTTTCTTAGATGACCTTTGTGTTAATTCTTCTTGGAAAGAACATCTATCATGTTCACGAAAAGTGTTTGAAAAGTGCAGATTGTATTGCAACTCATTAAACCCCTTCAAATGCCAATTTTGGGTTAAACATGGAGTCATTTTAGGGCATATAGTGTCCAAAAATGGGATTTCCACATATGAGAGCAAAATTAAAGCCATTTACAATTTTCCACCACCTAAAAACTATAAAGGACTTCAAAGGTTCATGGGCTATGTTGGTAGCTCGCCCATTGTACAAGCTTCTTATTGAGTTCCACTAGACCGCGGAGTGTGACCATGCTTATGAGTACATGGCCGGATTTTGTCAAGGAAGCTCAAAATTTACACATAGGCATGGCTATGGATGGCGTAAATCCATTTGGTCAAAGATCAACATCTTACAGTGTATGGCCCATTGTCATTGTCAACTACAACATTCCCCCATGGTTGACTACTAAGAAGGGACACCTGTGGCTAAGCTTTATTGTGTCGGGGTGGTATAAAGTGAAGAATATGGATGTGTATCTTCGCCCACTATTGGAAGAGCTACAACAATTGTGGATTGGCATAGAAGTGGTGGATATGAGCCGACACACAGGTCGACGAAATGCTTTGATCAGAGGCATTCTAATGTGGACCATGCATGACTATCCCGGACTAACAAAATGCTCAATTGATTTACACTCAAACTCAAACACTGTAAATCTTGGTTTTTCTCAAGCTTAGCTATTGTCATAAGTATACATGCAGGGCTTCAAACAAGTGGATATAGAGCATGTGTCACATGTGGACCTAAACTTAATGCATGTCGGGCCCCCTCATTGAAGAAGCAAACCTACGAAGGTCATCAAGCGTATCTTCTAGAGAATCATGTGTTACATGACGGCTTTTTGGGAAGAAAGCCATCGAGGATGTCTGCACAAGCATGGTTAGAGCAGAAGATGTGTGATGACGGTTTGCCCCCAGGGATGAAGAGACTCTCTCTATGGTACGAGTTACCATATTGGCCCAGACTCATGATCAATCACTTGCTCGATCCAATTCACATATTTAAGAATGTGGGTAATCTATTGTCGGACCATTTGAGCGGCAAGAAAGATACTTTGGGAGCCAGGGTTGACCTTAGAAATGTGGATCGTATGGAGCAATATTGGCCGCAGACAGCCTGTGATGGATCGAAAAACTCCCTAAAGCACCATGGATTTTGACAAGAGCCCAAGAACGCAAAGTAAAAGAGACCATTTGATTTGTGCGGACCCCCACTGGCGTCACACGACTGGCATAAAATGTGTCAGGTATGTTTGAAGTGGAATATATCATAGTGGGAATTGTGTAACAAATTTGTGTGTGGACTTTAATATCATTGCTAGACGTGTTTGGTAGTTTATTTTACCGATGGCCATTGAGGGATGTTTGTCTCTTGACATCCATAACACAATCTACAACTTGCAAAGTTGGTGCAATAGATCTCACAAAAGGAGATCAATGTAGACTTCATACCATTCACCAAACTAAATGCTGCGGAGGTTGTGTGCATATTTGAGAAACACTTTCCTACTACCATGCTAACCATTCAGATGCATCTTCTTGTTCACATAGTTGATGAGGTGGAAATAGTTGGCACAATACATTCCAGATGGATGCTCTTGTTAGAACGTTTCATGAAAACGCTCAAGGGATATGTGCGTCAGAAGGCACGTCCGGAGGATAGCATGGCAGAAGTTTGGCTAGTATCAGAGTCCCTAGTTTACATTGAAGAGTGGCTAGACGGATTTGATAAATCCCGGGACATGCTATGTCGAACCATAGATGATGAGTGCATATCTGGGATTGTCATGTGCAATCTCGGTGTTGAGAAGAAGATGACGGAAGATCTAGATGCTAAAATCAATCAATTTTGCATGCTTCACAATCCAGTGATGCAAAAGTGGATTTCACAATACGAGGATGCAAAGCAAGAGCAATAAAGGGCACGGTTCGAGTGGAGACAGGGAAGACGACCACCGATGTAGTATCCGACGGGTCTGGAGAGCCTACCAACATTCATGAGCTTAAGATGGTTGCACAACAATTGAAAAAGTGCACAACAGTGCGGTGAAGAAGTGACTGAGGAGGAGTGGGAGTACTCTCGGGGTTGCGCGACCAAGGTAAGTTTGCAATGTACGACTAGTGACTTTCTAGATGTTTGAACAGCCACTCATAATCTTTGTTGGTTGTAGGATAAGTTACACACAAAAGTATGGTGTAAAGGTCGACATTTTAGGGTGGAACGGATTGACAAAAAGCGTTTTACTCAAGATTGTGGAATCATGGTAAAATTTGAATAGTCTAGTCGACGACAATCCTCTGATGCAGATCGTGTGGTGGTGGAACTCACTTACTTCGGCATGCTACAAGAGATTTTGAGAGTCGATTATAGAGGATTTTTTGTCGACTTGTTCGACATGCAATGGTTCAAGATAAACATGGAGGGTCGCAACGCTATTGTGCACAGAGGAGAGTCTGGTTTCCTTCAGGTGGATTCAACACTAAAATGGGCCGACCTAAGAGACACTTTCGTACTACCCGAGCATTGTGAACAAGTAAGTATGTAAATAGTTAACATCCAATTTTAGAAGTTATGTGCTCGGAAGCTCTCATGTAAGTTATGTGGCTCTGGTAGGTGATATTTTATCCTACAAAGTCTGCATCAAACTGGTGGTACGTCATAGAGGTAGCCCCTCGTAGTGCACAAATGTATGAGGGCTACCATGTACCAATCACAGTGGCATCAATGGAGGAGATCAGAGAAGATGCTCAGTCAGAAGCCGCTGAGGTGGTGCCAGACGAGCATGAAGCTGCTACTCTCTATGGGGTGTGTACAGAGGATCTACAAAATGAAACGGAGTACATCTGCCTAAATAGAGAGCTCTATATAGACATAGGGAGTTATGCTGAGGTATGCGAGGATGAGAGAGAGACCTCTTAAAGCCATAAACATTGTATTTGAACAATTTTGCTCCGTTTTATAATATATATTGTATTCACGAGGCTTTTTGTCCATTCCTGTCTATATGCTTTACTTGAGAAATTTAAATTGTGTTTAATCGTCATTGCTTCCACTCCAGGTATGCTCCAAGTATGTTCTCACAAGCAGGGACACTCCTCGGTGTGTCGACAAAGTCTGATGCACCGACGCATCACTGCGCTCCGAGTGCGATGGAGACTGAGGCTGCAATCGCGAAGGAGGTGATCCGTCCCTGCTCATAGATGTTGCATCTATGAGCAGGGACAAATCACCTCTTTCATGATTGCAGCCTCAATCTCCATCGCACTATGAGTTTCATCCTTTTACAAGATGCATAGAATGTACACGGGAGACAAATTCACAAGAACTTCACACGAATCTCTCTACACACAAATCCCTCCCTCTTTATGAGTCCTCTCTCTCTCTCTCTCTCTCTCTCTACACAAGAATCCCTCTCCCTATTATCTATAGTATAGATTATAACTTGTCCATGTTTTCTTCTCCATTCATTACTAAGATTAAATATTCGTGTGTTTAATGCAGGTATGGATGATGATGAGTTTCTTTCTTCTTTGTCACTCCAGCAGAGGAAGTGGTATGAGGAGCGTCATCGCTCTGAAGCACCATCATGTCGTTCCACTCCTTCAATGTCTCCCTCTGTTTCAGAGCATTCAGCGTGCTCCGAAGCTTCAGTGTTGACGAGACGATCTTCACACTCGTCTAGGCATCGACGCTCTAGTGGTGGCGACGGTGGTTGCTGTGGGGATGCAGCCGCTGATGCCTCAACATTGTCTCATGTTCAACAAGGCTCCTTACCTTCCCCTTCTTTACCCGCCCCCACACCAGCCATGAAATTGCCATCTACGCCAGGTTTTGCACGGCTATCGGCCGTTACTGGCTACACACCACTAGCTACTCCTCCGAGAGTCACCCCAGTCAACACTCCTCGCTTTGGGCCCCTGACTCCAGTGGAGACACCTAACATTTGTACCCCCATTGAAACACCACTAGAGGCCCTTGCCAGGACACCCAGGTTTATGCGTCACAAGTAAGAGGGCTTGCCGTACTCGATCGACATCAGTGGCAACATCATCTTGGATGACGAAGGCAAGAAGGTGATCTCGGACATGCACGGTCTTTGCTCTCAGGTGTTTAGACACTACGTACTAAACACCTGGAGTGAAGTGCCAAGTGAATTAAAATATAGATTCATTAGCATGCTACATGATGAGTTTCTCGTGTCAAGTCAGGTTGAGTGCTTCAATGAAGAGCGGATGAAGGTTCAAATGCGCGAATACTATAAGCACAAGCGTTTTGAAGTACAAAAAGCTATAAAGCATGGGTGGAACAAACCAGATTGGCTGCCCAAAGAAGATTGGAAGAATGCGAAGCGAGCTGCAACGAGAATCCTGACAAGCGGAAGCAACAAAAGGAGGTAGTCAAAGCGCGAGTAGAGGCAGGGAGCTCGCACCACTTGGGGAGTGGCGGGTGGGCATCATTTGAGGCCGATTTTTAAAGTGTTTTTGCATTGCTCTTTAGGTTTGGTAGTTACGTCTTTTTGTATTTTTAAATTCTAACATAATGGATTCTTTGTATGTTTTGAATAGTGGTCGATGACAGGACGTGACTCCACACCGTACGAGAGCGAGTATGCAGGCAAAAAGGAAACACCCTGATGGACATTCTGAGTTTTCTTGGCGGCATGGTTAGTGTTTTACTTTACTCTTTTATATTTGTTGTATTTTAATGATAAGCTAAGAAAATAGATTGTTTTGTAAATTATATGTTTATACTTACAGAAAGTTTTATTGTTTTTTTTTGTAGAATCCGACAAATATGCCGCTTGGACGCGATGAGACGTCTGATTAAACGATGTCAATCTAGTTGTAGCCAAATAACATCAGTTTCCTTTTGTCATAGCATGTATAATGAGATGACGTGTATACGTCTTTTTGTAACTATTGGAAAACCATGTATTTTATCAATAATGACAATGACGTTGTAACTATTACATTTGCAAAGCTTAACAATCAAGTGATTTTGTCTATGATGTGTACAATTGTCATTGATTTACTTTTGTCAGTTTTGTATCTTTATTCTGCAAACAATACTATGCATGTTGGAGTTAATGGTTGTATTGTCTTGTGGGTGACTACTTTGGGTCTATACCTTGTACTTTCTTTCAAAGGTGAATCTGGGCTTATCTTGGATTCATTTAGGTTTACTCTATTATTGAAACATTCAATATGGTTGATGGGTGGCAGGGCATTCAATAACCTACCACCCAAATTTTTTTACTCTTGGGTGTCGCAATAACCGTCGCTGTATAAGGCTCTGCAACGTCGCTATAGGAAGCTTGCAATTGTTTCTATCTACGTAGCTATATAGCAACGCATATAGAGACGCAGATAGCGATGCATATAGCGATGTTCCCATAGCGACGCTATTAGCAATGGTCTTAGCGACACTGGGAAGCATAAAAACCCAATGTATTTTCGTCACTAAAAACGTCACAAGTGCACACAGCCTCTTGTAATGAAACCTCAAAAGAGAAACTTTCCCCCAATCAATACGTGCTTGTTCTGACCACATGGTCAAAAACTAAGTGAGCAAGTTTGTCCACATGTTCAAAACCTAAGTGAGTGTGTTTAGAATGTTCAAAACCCAAATGAGCAAGTTTGCTCCACATTCTCAAAACCTATGTATTTGGTATTTAGCCAAGGACCTTTTGACACAAATTTCATCTTCAAAGATGAAAGGGATTTATTTTTCAGATAGCGTGTTATAACTTCCTTTGTGTACGAGGTATGAGTTGTCAATAATCAAGCGTGCTATAGACATCAATGAGGTGCATTTGTATAAGTCTACCTTGTTGAAGAATCATTGGCTAGACATTCTTGACATAGTACAAAATGACATATGGGCCATGACAATAGATCTAACTATATGCACGAATTATCCTTGGGATATGAAAAAGACATCTACTTGAGCAAACTTAACATCTAAATACATATCTATCTTATTGCATTGAATTGTTAATGACCCCAAAGTTTAAAATATAATTGTTAAGTACAGAAGAGAGCTATCACCCCGCAAACAATTGTTTAAATGTGCATTGTTGAGTGAAACTATTTGGTTGTAAGGTGAAATTGTAGATGGTGCTTTTTTTCAAGCATAAGCCTTCAAGAAAGATATGATTATGGAATTTTGACTAAGCAATATCTTTTTGGGTTTTGACAGATGTAGCACATGGTATCATGACAATGTCATCGCTATTTGAAACTTCATCAAATCTATGTGTTATCTTGGATCTTAATGGCCTACTATTATACGACGTTGTTTTGCAAAGTCTCAAAAGTTCCAAAGTCTCCAAGTTGACAAAAATTGGGTGGGTCTTTGGCCAGGGTGTATGGAGTTTCTTAATACCTTGCTTGAAAGATTTTGTGTCGAAATTTGGTCAAGAGCTTTGCTTCACAACATGTTGGCAATAATAAGCTATTTAGAGACTCGTGCAATGAAGAATTTTCCTTTCTTCATGATTATGGAGTCAAGAAAATTGACACAAGCATTCAAAGACTATACTATATCGATCCGATAAGATGTGGGTGGAAGCAATGTTCAAACCTCTTGAGTATCTTTGTAATCAGTTTGGAGATGTTTGCAAACGTACAAGGACAATTCTACTTGATGATAGCCCTTACAAGGGATGTCCAAATCCAGTCGAGAATTGTATCTTTCCCACTCCTTTGATGTCAATGTTGCCAATTCAGTTTTGATTGAAGAAGTTTTGCCATACTTGGTGCAATTAAGCAAACCAAGTGATGCACGTGGGGTTGTCAAATTTTATCACTATGGTCAAGAGCATATTCAATTTGGACATGCATTGTGTAAGCAGTTTAAGAGTGTTATTGATGGTTGGACCAAACCTAGTAATAGTGATTTCTCATCTTCTCAATAAGTTCAATCCAAACGTCTTGGCAGCAAGCATGGAAGATTTGTTCAATCCACTATCACCTCTTGCTTTAAAGGGCCTTCTCTATCACAAGGATTGGCTTCATCAATCACGACCACAACAAAGCAAGAACTTTTTCCATCAAATGGTTCTCAAAGATCGAAGCTACATAAACTTCCTTTGGCCTCAACTTTAAAGGACATGGAAGCTATGCACATAGCTCAAGAGTTGGGCTATAACAAGAGTTACATAAATGGAGGATCTGCTAAACGTTTCATAGTAGTTTACGAAAAATGTATTCCCACCAAGGATGATATCAAAGCCCCATGAGGTAAATTTCACTCTGATAGAGTGAACAATGCTAAGTTGTAAATACTTGAAACTTCACACAATAGATTTTCATCAAGATGCACCTTTGACAACACATTTCTACATTACTTTGTATTTTGTACTTTTGTGATTTCAAGTTCTAAAAGAGAAAATAATCTACTCTTATGCCCAAGAAAAAGCTTTACTTAAGAACTTACCACACTTGGTTGCATCCTTTTGGATTTACTTGTAATGGTCATAAGTGACCTGGATAATGTGTCATCATGCTTCATGCCAAACATAGTTTCATACATGTTGTGGTGACCCATATAAAATTTATTGGAGAGTAAACCTCTATGTGTATAAGTGAATTTACTTCTTAAGCATTTTAAAGCTCTATGTACAGAAACACATTGTCACACATTGCTAGTTGTATATTATTTCCATCATTTGTTCTTCTATCTTATCTCATTAGTGAACTAAGTAAACAAGCATGTATCTTCCTTTTTGCTTTAGACATTTCACAATCTTGCTGATATAGTTTGATGATGATTTTGGGACAATATGAAAGGATTATATATAGTAAACAATACGCATGTATTAAGAATTCTAGAGAGACATGACATTGCTTGGGCTTGATCAAATAGTTCAGTGCAAAAAAATTGCTCACAATGTCAAACCTACTCAACAATGGATCTCATGGAGTTATAGTGATTACTCAAAAAGTAATGCATTTTGGGTGATTTTCAAGTTGCCATAGTAACTTACCATAGTTTGATCTAAAGATCTATGGTCTTTCTGAAAGCTTTATCTACACATTTATCCACATTTATGATAATAAGTTAATGACACAATTCAAAAATACAACAAGTAGTATCTCATTGATAATTTTTATGGTTGAAAAGAAAATAATGATGATTGAAACACATAGCAAAGTACTATATTGTGGATAAAACTTCACCACATTTACAAAGTGGGAATTATGAGATTCCCATATATACTAATAAGGTGTTATTGGGCTTTTTTCTTTTCAAGGAAAAGCGCCCACAGTGGGAATCTCTAGGGCTCTAGTACCATAGGCAATACATGTGAGTGAAGTACTGAATCAAGCTGGGATTTCTCTTCCAGCTTAAGATTTTATATTTTTGGCACTTGCGTTTTTTTTGTTTTTTTTTCACTACATTTCAAATTGACATTGTTAACCTCCCCAGACTCATCACAATAGTAAACTCCCTTTATAATACTTAGGCTAAAGGTCAAGAGGGATTAAGCACACTACAAAGCACTAGTACATTGCAGACAATGCTTCATACTATCAGATTAACAACCTAAAGTAGCCATTGACAATTAGGAAGGAAATTCCCATGGTATTAAGACAAGATCTCTAATGTCTATCTTGGTCAAACTAGCTTAGTCAGACTTCTTGATTCATAAACCTATACAAGGGACTATGACATAAAATTATATTGAATCTAATGTTTAATGCTAAGAAAATGAGATGAATATTGTGCTACCAATTACAATTAAAGTAGACAAACATGGATGCTAAAAAAGACAAGAGGCAATGATAATGGACAGAAACACCTGTTCGTGTTGATAAGCGCGCTCGATTCGAAGAGTGAACTAGACAAATATTGCATGAAGCTCAAAATCTCAACTATTGCAATGTGTTCTTATACACACTAGAAAACACAAGGAATATCTCTAGGAGGTACATCAGTGGGAAGAGGCACCAACCTTTATTGAAGACAATCAAAACAACATAAAGAACCCTAACCTAAGTATTTGCACCCCCCTAGAGGGCAAGGGAACATGATATTGTATATATGGGCGGGTAGCCCTAAGTCTAAATCCCTATCCTCATCATTGTCAAGAAAAATTAAGTCATCATCAGTGAGACCGTACGTTCCATCCGTGGAATCATGTAAATTTTCTTCATCATTACATGAACATATGTTCACTAAGAGTGGCACTATGCGTGTATAGTCATCTTGCTCAAAAGGGTAAGCTTGTGAAATCGGAGAGACGTTCTCTATAAGTATGGATCAATTGTGGACAAGAGGCGTATCATCCATTCTAATTCCTCAAAATTTTTCTCACACGCTAGTGTATCTACCAAATCACATTCACACGCAAGCACTGGGTACACTATGTGAAACACTTATAAAAAGTAAAGAGGGTACCTCTCACCCAAGGTAGGAGTGGATGACTCTAGCATACTAGCCATATCTGTATAACATATAGATTTTGGTTAGTGTGCAAACATTATAAGGGTCATGTCAAAAGGTCGTGTCCTTGTGCATAGTGTGTTATTATGATTTTTGGGTCATGTACTAGAATTTGTAGATTTCCAGCTTTTTGTTTGGGGGCTCTTGCTCTTTTACTTTTTTATTTTTGTTTTCTTGAGTAAAGGGCTATATATAGAAATTCTCTATGATTGGGAGATTGAGAGGTCAGGGAGAAAGGTTAAGAGGGGAGTAAGTGGATGATGGATGTCAGGCAAACACTCCTCCCTTCCTTGGGTAGATCATACCTTTTGGAACGACATCGTTACCTTTTGAAACCAATTGTTCCAAGTTGTAATGGGTGAAGACTTGACCAATAGTTTTTCACCTCCCTAGGCATTTCATCTAGTTGCAAGGGTGGTAAGGGAGTTTACTTGAAACGTTGTTTTAGGTGATGAATTTACAATGGGAGGTGCTATTCTTTCCTTGTTTTTTTGTACATTTTTAATGGTAGGTGGAAGTTGTGAAGAAATTTGTGTTTCTGTAGGAGAACTACATGAAGAGCAAGAAGCTTCATTTGTTTTTTCTATGATTGAGCCGTTCTCGCTTGGTTACCCAAACTAGCTCCAGATCAGGTATATAGTATTATGTGATTTTTACCTTCCCACGGTCTTCAATCAGCTTTATCGTTACAATATTTGACTCACATGGGTCTATAGGTGATAGGTAAGAACACAGTTTACATTTAGGTACCCAAATTTGATAATTCCCTTCATAACAGCCTTGGGCTTTCAATAGTCGTTTCGGAATCCAACGTAACGTTTTCTTACATTTCTTGGAGCGAGTGGGGTGTCTCTTACAAGGCTTCTGTTTTTTTGCGTCAGAAATGGTTGCTAAAGAAGCTTTAGGGACCCATTTGTATGTTTTCTTTGTTATATTACGATGAGTCTTGTGTATCTCATGCTTTGTTTCAGCTACAGAAGTTAAAGCACTAGAGGGTTGGGCTATAGGTATAGATGGTTCAACCTCTTGGACATGCAATGTTTTGGGTTGTATTTCCTCAGTAGTTTATATCTCAGGGACTATCACTTAAGTGGCAGGGCTAGAGTTGGTTTCTGTGTTGTGACACTCCTAGTCCCCCAAATAGTGCATTTGGTTGTTAACATCCACTTGCATCCTAGGTTTATATTGCCTTCCATAGTCCCAGCAGGCATGACCAAAAAGTCTCGAGCTACGACCCCATTTTCATAACTTGCATAAGTGTGCCAGGTTTCAAAAACAATAGTTTTTTTCTTGTTGATACCCTTGACGTGGATGTACTCTCAGATAGAGATGTCTTTCCTAACTGACACCACACTCAATATGATAGTAGATTATATTTAGAACCTGTGTCAAATAAGGCATTATATAGCACTTTCCCATAGGTGATATTTAACTCAATATGGTATCGTAGAGGCGTGTCAAAGTTCAACCAATTATTCTCTATTTCAACTTGAAATGCATGTGTAACTCCAAGGTTGGCCTCTCGTTGGCGTCTAATACGTTGCTATCGCTCCTTAGCCTCACCTTGAGCTTATATCTTTTTCAATTCTACTTGTGCCTTGGCTACCTTTTTTTGATGGATGGCACGTAGCTCCTCTTGGCTTAAAGGATCATAGTATCTTTTAAATTTACTCCCATTGAGGAATCCAATGGTTTCAACTCCATCAAGATTTTCCACACAAATAGTACCTTGTGGGGTGATTTTGCATACTCTATATGGTCCTTTTTCCACATATTTTAACTTTTTCTTCTCGTTACACACTCCATACATAAGAAATTTATCCTTAGCCTAGATATCCTTGCTCTTTAAATGACGGTCAAATCGTATCTTTCTCCACAAGTGCATTTTGCAAAGCCAATTGTCTTTCTTCATCTAACCTCTCAAGGATATAAACCCTCAACTAAAAGATTACAATCCCAACCTTCTTGTGAAGCTACTTGCAGACTAGGAATTACAAACTCCCATGGCATAACTACTTCTTGGCCATATACCATATTGAATGGTGTACAATTAATAGCCAATTTGTAAGCAGTACGATAAGCCCATAGCACTGATGTCAGCTTCAAATCCCAATCTGTGTGATGACATTCCATTGTTTTGGTCAATATAGAAGTTAAAGTCTTGTTAGTACTCTCAGCTTGGCCATTTTCTTGTGGATAATAAGGTGTAGCATTATGGTGGGCTATCGTGAACTTTGTCATGAGTTTTTTTTATCAGTCCATTTATAAAATGAGTACCATTGTCACTCACAATCTCAAGGGGACAACCAAATCGTGTAATAATGTTCTCAAAGAGAAACTTAGCAGTTGACCTTGCATGAGCCTTGCATGTTGCCTTAGCTTCCACCCACTTTGTCACATAGTCAGTGGCAAAAATAATATATCAAGATTGAGTGTTACGAGCTGTAATTGGGCGTACAAAGTCTAAACCCATTTTTCAAATGGTTGAGTCACTTTAATAGGATGTAAGGACATCTTATCCTTTCGTTGTGTGATCTTGTAACGATGGCATTCATCACACCTTTTTGCAAAAAGTGATGCATCTTTGAATAAAGTAGACCATTAATAGCCTGATTGCAACATCTTTCTAGTATTTAGCTCCCCTAAAAAATGTCCTCCAGCTATACCCATGTGGGCTTCTTGCAGTATGTATAAATACTCATCCCTCAAGAGCACAACATCTAAGGATATTGTCCTTCCCTAGCTTGTAGAGAGTTCCTACAATTAGAGAATAAGGTTCACATTTCTTTGATAGTTTTCAAGCTATATCCTTACGAAGCTCTTTGGGTGCAAAAAAATTAACTAAAAAGTTCACAATCTTCTCACTCCATTTAGGTATGGTCTTGTTTAGGAATAGGGAAGTATCGGACAATTCATCATTGATTCCCATAGGGGCTTCACCATTAGGTATGTGAGACAAATGATCCACCATGACATGTCTTTGACTGGGTCTCACCACAACGGTAAAATCAAACTCAAGAAGAATTAACAGCCATCGTGTAATTCTTCCCATGGAACAAGGTTTATTCACTAGATACAACAACGCTTGATGATCCACATAGAAAACAAACTTGTTGGCAAGAAGGTAGTAGCAAAATTTCTTTACTGCATAAATCATAGCTAAACCTTCTTGCTCTGTAGTGGTGTAGTTCCTCTCAGCATCATATAATTGAGGACTTGCAAAGCCAATGGGGTAGTCCAAGTTATGTTCTCTTGTTTGAGCTAGAACACACCCAATAGCAAAGTTCGATGCATCAATATGCACATGGAAAATTACATTCCAATCGGGCACTCATAGGATGAGAGCACTTATCAAGGCCTTTTTTAATATCATCTATATGTTTCCAGGCTATGCAATCTGCAGGAATCGTTAGCACACCATCCAAAGATTTATTCTCCTCATGCCATGATGCTAGGGCGGCCATGGACTTACATTCAAAGAAATGCTTGATGCGAGGAAGCAGAGAAAAATGTCGCAAAACCTTTTGTGGAATATTTTTTCCGTGGAGATGTACTTGATATCTCTCGGAATCACATTTCGGACACTTCTCCATGTCTATGTATTCCCCTCTGAAAAGAACGCAGTCGTTAGGACAAGCGTGAATCAAATTGTAGTCCATCCCCAAGTTTCGCAAGATCTTTCTTGCTTCCTCTCTGGAATCTGGCCTCACATTATCAGCTATATGCGCTTTGAGCAATCTACACAGCGAAAAAAATGCAGTACACTTGTGTAACTAATCTATCAGATCATTGTACATCTAGAGTTTTTTATTGAAGTAAACACATTGTAATAGATCACCTGAAAAGCGCTATGATGCTAGTGTCACTCCATCCAAACTTTGCCTGCATGTTGAGAGGAACCAAGAGTGCCTTCAATCTAGACACATGTGCTTCATCATACAATGGCGTATCGGCTTCACTTTTCATATCATCGTACATAAGCCTTTCTGAATCCATGATTGTCTCGATCATGTCATCGATCTCGGGCTCAAACATTCCCTCCTTGCAACAAAATTAACTTGTTAATTCTAAATAGAAATATATAGTGTACGAACCTACACAGACATCTTTTACATGCATCTGCTAATGCCTTGCTCACCTCATACTGCGGCCCTTTCTTCATAAGACCAAGCTCAAGAAAAGGTCTTACCCCTGTGCTACTGTTTGGCATCCCCAAGGAACGAGTCAAGCTCTAGACCAGGTATCAATTTCAAATGTATACTCCTGATAGAGCTATAGATATTCTCAGACTCTTTTGTAATAAAAGACCACAAAAGTGGGCACTAGGCGTGAGAGAGAGAAATGAAATGTTATATTAACGTCTTCAAAAGGCCAAAGTGACCTATGAGACTAGAAAGTTACAATGTGGTGGATCTGATACAAAGTCAGAATAACAAAACAAAAATACTATGGGATCCTAAGATGGTCAATGTGAACTAAGCAAAATGAGTAGCTGGCTGGGATTGCTAAATCAAAGGAGATCCAACATCGGTTATTGGCGGATCTCATCAATCTCCTCCATGGTTAGTAGTCTGATCGGGCGTCATGTATGCCTGACCACAGTGCTCTGAATCTTCTGATGTAGCTTCTGTCGATGCTATGTATCCCTCAATAGTTGTGGGCGCCTGGATTTCCCCAACTCAATCGCTCGGTCAATCAGTGAGCCTCTGGTGTGAGACGAATGTGAGCTCTGTTGTGGGAGTAGCTTCTGCCCACTGTCTAGTGTCTGCTCTAAAGAAATCTGTGATCCATCTTTGAGACTGGCTAGCCTCTCCACTCATCAGGCTATCTCTGTGTCTACGCAGCTCGAGCAAGAACAAACCCAGGCATCTCTGATCCTCGTATCCCATGACTCTGGAGAGTGGTCCAAAACCCTCTCTGAACAGGCAATGGAAGCGGCCTCGTATCTCATAGTAGACGGAGCAATGACATGTGTAGTGCAACTCTGTCTCAGGGTCCATGTCACACAAGGGCATGTCCTGGCCTCTGCTGGTACTCCGACGTATTCCCAGTCTCACTCCGCAGCTGGTGAGAAGATGTGCGTAACTGGCCAATAGCACATCGTATCCCATGAGACAAGTGGGTGTCCATGTATCTGGGTCTCGTCACAAAACCATCCTCCATAAGCTGGGGAAGATGCTCTCTGTAGAAAGCCATCTTCATGCCCAGATCCTGTGTTGGTTGTATCCATGTCCTCCTAGTGTCTAGCTGAGTCAGGACTTGGCGGATGAGCCTGGTGATCTCGAACTGTGTAAGAGTGAGAGATGGTGCATCCAATGAGTATTGGAAGGGTGGAAACCTGTCTATGTTGAACCCATGCGCCTGAAACCATGATGTCATCTCCCCATACCGGCATGTTGTATCTCCTTGCATGGCTAGCTATTGAGAGGATTCAAGTGCAAGGCGGGCATATCTGTCTCTAGGAAGTTCCCACATGCGGTGTATGAAGGAGAGTGATCTGGTGAGTGCCTCAACCACTAGTGGGGGGGCCGCTAGCTCTGCTCGAATAATGGCACGTGGTAGTGAGGCCTTGTCTCTAATGAGCCGTGAGATCATAGAGACGATAGGTTTCTCCATGCTCCCCCATCCATCAGTGCGACCCGACCTCTCGTGATAATCCAATGAAGGTCCCCATATCTCAGCTCCATAGAGCAATGCAAAAGTCACCAAAGTGTCAAAGAGCCAGAGCTTCGTCTAAGGCTCCTGAAACTGAACCTGCAAACACATCCTCTCCAATCTACCCAATGCTGCATGGGCTCTAGTCAATCTAGTCTCTGCTACTCTCCTTAGTGAGAATGCAGGTCCGCTAAAAACCACTCCAAGGTAAGTGTAAGCATCTGTATACTCCACAGTCCCTGGCCGTATGTGAATGTAGGTGCTGATCTCCTGATCCACTGTGGGGTGGTATTAAACACCATAACCTTGGTTTTACCAAGGTTGACTGACAAACCACTTTCGTGGGCAAACCTATGCAAATCATCCAAGTGACGTTGCATCCCCTCTGGAGATTTGGAGATCAACACAATATCATCAGCATATAACAAAAGTGGAATCCATGTCCCTACCAGCTGTGCACCTCTATCACCATCGATCTCAATGTAGTTAGAAACCTCATTCACATACATACTGAATAGAGTAGGAGAGAGCGGGCAACCCTGCTTCACCCCAATAGTGGAGTGAACCGGTGTAGATAGTCCCTTAGAGGTGCGTACATGCCCTACTACTGATCTGTACAATGCCATGATCCCCCAAATGAGCTCTGTGGGTACTCCCATCTCCTGTAATATGCACATCAATCTAGCTCTGAGTACTGTGTCAAAGGCTTTGCGGAAGTCCACAAAGCTACCATAGATCCATCTCCCATGAGATCTGCCCACCTCAATGATGGCCCAGAGTGTCAAGATATGGTCAAGAGTAGAAAAGACTCTCATGAACCCTGCCTGCTCAACTGCACGCATTCCTTCCCTTTGTGCCCATCTACTCAACTATTGCTCAAGAATGGATGCGTACAACCTTGCCAGTGTGTGTCCAATCATGATAGTGCGATAATCCCTAGGCTCCATAGGGTCTCCTGACTTGAAGATAGGTACAATCGTAGATAGGCTCCAAGTATCAGGCAAGCCCTCACACATGGCACGATTAAACATAACTGCTAGAAGCTCTGCTAGTAGATCTTTGGCATGCATGAAATGCTCAGCCACTAAGCCATCATGATCATATGCTCTCCCAGTCCTCATCTTGGCTTTCTTCACCATCTCAGCGGTGAAAAAAGCACATGTGTGTGGGCATGGATCCGGGGGGTCGGGAAGGGGCGGCTCTCCAGGTATCGTGTACAAAGATGATGTGTATTGACCCTAGGGGGCTGCTCATGAAAGAGCCGCCACGCCTCACGCGAGTCCTAACTCAAGAATAGCTAGTATAGATCCTGCTCTAGTCAAGCCAAAAATGCCCTCTTCTTCCACCGCACTAGGCATTGGAAGTCAATCTTTGACTGTCTATGAGTGATGTCCCCCAAAAGCACCTCCCTTTGAAGTCTAGCTTGAGTCTAGCGGCATTCCTCATTATACTAGCTGTTCTGAGGCATGCTCCTTGAACGGCATCTCTGCTCAGGCTGGGTGTGTGGGTATGCCTCTACTGCTGCATCATGTAATGTCTCTGTCAGTATAGTATAGTAGTAAGCTCCTCCAGAGGTCGCCCTAGTTCCCCAGTGCATAGGCGTCTGTAGATCCCGTCTATGTATACAGAATCCGTCTCCCGCGTGAAGGTGTAGCGAGTAGGGGCTGCTACCTGTGGCCTATGTGCTACACTGAACTGGAAGGAGATGGTCAACGACACAAGAGCATGATCCAATGCCACCCCAACCGGTTTGGGCCCAAATGTGAGATCCTAGATACTAGAGATGAGATTCAACTGTGCCATGACATAATCCACTATGCTGGCTCCATGTCTGTGTGGAAAGCATGTGAAACCTCCCGCAAAACAGGAAATCTCTGTAGGCCATTCAAGATGGCCAGTTCATGTGCAGTGCCCATGTCTATCAGGTGTCGCCCATACTCATTATATTCCACATCCTGTGATATTCAGGACATGCCGTCTCTACAACATCTAGCTCTTTCAGCATCTCCTCTAAAGTATCATAAAATATTTTCTTGTGATGGGAAGTCCTAGCATTGAAGTCCCCTAGAATGGTAATGTCACCATCTCTAGAGAACTCCCATATGTCATCATCCAAAATAGAAAAGGGGGACTGTCCTCTGGGTGATGCATAGACTAACGTACTCGGGGGAAAGTAGCAAATAACAATGTAAGATATCTTCCTGTCTTTGCTCCCACATGTATGTAGCCTGCATATCCCTGCGGGCTATATGTATCAATGGCTACAAATCCTCTCTAAATAACACTGCCACTCCCCTTGAGCCCCGTCCTCTGTGCTCTGATCATGTCTCCTGTCTTTAAGCTGTCTCCCATCTGTATCCATTGATGTGAGGCATGGATTGCCCAGGGGCCTGATGTGTCTTAGAGTAGAAAATGATGTCTCTTTCAGTAATACTATCCTCAAAAGCACCCACATCAAGAGGCATAGATCCATTACAATTCCAGGCAGCAACTTTGAGTGTGGTCCCATAAGTCTCGCACCGTCATGTGGAGTGTCACTCCAGTATTACCACTCTTCCATCTCGGTAAAAGGCAATCTTGTCTTGTCCCCTTGCCACTCTAATCTCCAGCATTACCTCCTGCATATGAGCAGTCTGCGAGAGCGTAAGATCATCCCCGAGAAAGATGCCCGTCTCTTTAAGAGTTGGCCTTTTCTTCAAGAAGATCTTGTTCACTTCCATGGAGGGAAAACGGAGGATGAGTGCCCTTTCTTTTAAGGTTTCCCCATTGCTTCCATTTTTCTTTATGTTGCCCACTCTCCAAGCTCTTGTGTGCGTCGGCTCATGAACCCCCATTAAGGCCATGAGTTCTTTTACCTTTTCGTCCACATTGTCTTTGTCTTTAAGATCGCAAATTCTCACATGTAAATCATGCACACATCTTCTTTGCTCCTCCTCTAGTGTGAGATTAATAATAGTGGGTGTGGACGTGAACATTATTTCCTTGCCTTTTCCTTTCTTGGCAACCTCGATCCATTTCTCGTCTTCATCCGCCTTTTGTTGAGTTTTTGTATGAACATCTACCCAAGACGTCGTCATCTCTTTGTGTTGCTGTTCTCCCTGTTTGATGGTCCGTACTTGATCTTTGATGGTTGATTTCTTCAATTATTGAGGGTTGCAATTTGCCCTCTTCCAATGTGTTTCTTGATTGTCCTTCGGTGAGATCCTTCTTGAGCGACGCAATCTCTTCATCCCGAGTCATCACCCGATATTCCAGTGCATTTATCTTGCTTTCTTGGATCAACACACGTCCTTCGAGCATTTTTATTGTGCCCAATAGATTGCGGTTCATCTTGGTAATGGTCTCCGTCATTTCCTCTTTGCACTTTTGAATGGCATCCTCTAAGGGGTCGGCCTTATCATTCTGCTTCCTCATGCTTAATCGTCGCTCGGAAAACGAGAGCCACTAAGCGCACATAGGTTTCCACACTATGGATACATTGTCTCCTTCAATTTCTGCAAAATCTGCAAAAAAGTATGCTATCCAAATTTTCTTGAGTTTTTTTGTATTTCTGAATTTTTGCCTGCAAACCTTGAGGATTTCTGAAAATTTTTTGAAAATTGCTGGAAAATTCCCTGCGGTGTGAATTCAAAAAAGTTCAAAAACCCTGTTTGCAGATTGGACTTGTAGCTGCCTGGAGGGGAGGGGGAAGGGGGGGAATGCAAGGCAAAGTGGAAAATGCAGGGGCGGCGGGGCTGGCTGCAGAAAATGTAGGGTGCAACGAGGGTGGCTGGTCGAAGGGCGAGTTGGCTGGGCGAGGGGGGAGCGCGAGGAAGTGTGGCAAGGGGTGGGGGGGCAGTGCAAGTGACTAGTGAGATAGGGCCGCGCGAGGGGGGTGGCTGGGCGAGAGAGAGAGAGAGAGAGAGAGAGAGAGAGAGAGAGAGAGAGAGAGAGAGAGAGAGAGAGAGAGAGAGAGAGAGAGAGGAATGAGCTATAGGGAGATAGAGGAATGTATTTACCAAAGCCACAATTTGAGAGATAATATATGCACGACACTTTTATGATATTATCCCTCAAATTGTGGCTTTGGTAAATACATTCCTCTATCTCCCTCTAGCGCATTCCATCCTATCTCTCTCTCTCTCTCTCTCTCTCTCTCTTGTGTTAAACAGAGGTGAGTGCTAACAACCCACTTTTCTTTAACACAAGAGAGGGAGAGAGGGTGCGTTAAACAGAGGTGAGTGCTAACAACCCACTTTTCTTTAACACGAGAGAGAGAGAGAGAGAGAGAGAGAGAGAGAGAGAGGAAGGGAACTACGTCCAAAACCACAACCTCATGCCTAACGATATGCAAACTTTGATCTCACTCTCTTTCTCTCTCCCTCCCTCCCTCTTTCTCACTCACTCTCACTCTCTCCCACCCTTTTCCCACTCTCCTACCTCTCTCTCTCTCTCTCTCTCTCTCACACACACACACACACACAGCCGTTTTTTGACCTAGTAGACAGCAGTTCACTCTTTTGACCATAACTTGCTCATCCGAACTCCGATTTAGGTGATCTATAGCCTCAATCGAAGAGCACGAAGCCCTCTACGCATTAATGTAAAGACAGAATTTTTTTGTGTAATGGAAGGCTTTGCTGTAATAGCATCTCAGAACTGAAAAAACTGTCAAAACTTTGCGTTTTTGTTGCCGACTTGAAGGCAATGTCAGACAAAACTCGCAAGGGTGGAAAAGCCACACTCGCCATGGAGAATGATGCAAAATCTCCAAGGAATTTGGATGCTAATCCAACCACATCGTCTACAACAACGGAAGCAATGATCATGGCTTACTTGATCTCGTTACAAGAAACCGTCAACAAGCAAGGTGAAGAGTTGCGCGCACTTGCAATGGAGAATGGTACTTTAAGAGTTCTCGTTGTGGAGAATGAGCACCTCAAGAAGGTTCTTGAAATGCAAACAACGCGCTTGATGCATCTTGAGATTGAAGTTCAAGAATGTAAACGCTCTCTTGTGGACATGAATGTAGTGAAAGAGCGCTTGAGCAAAGTTGAGAGTGATCATGTATTGAAAGAGGAAACGATAGATACAATACGACATGATGTATGTGAGATGAGAAATGCATCCAAATCATGGGCTGATATATGTAAGGATAATGTGGTTTCTACATCTCCTATCACGCAAGCCGTTGTCCAAGCAAAGAATGTAGAGAATGTGGACACTCAAGAATTGCAAGAACGACAAAAACGCTCAAAGAACATCGTCATTCGTGGAATCAAGGAGGAAAGCATGGAAACACCCCAATCTCTTGCGGTTGCTATTGAAGAGTTTTTTGCTACACACTTTGGCATGTCAGGAATCATGGCTTATGGTGCACATCGAGTTGGAAAACAAGGAGTCCCTCGCTCGGGAGAAAGACCTATTGTATGTACCATGGCTGATGAGGTAAAGAGAAAGATCATCCTTGACAATGGTTGGATCTACCTCAAAGGAACGGGTTGTAATGTATATGAGGATCGCACTCTTATGCAACAAAATGTACGTCGCAAAGCATACGAGGAAAGAAGCAAGAAGGTTAAGGTATCATCTCAAGAAGAAAAGGCACTTGAGGAGGATGCAAGTCCACCCAACAAATAGGGACACATGATCTATGAAACCAACTCACGCTTGCGAATAAGCTTTTGGAATTGTAACGGGTATCCATGGAATGCGGGAATTGGCATTGATGAGCTTACCAATGACTCCGATGTGATACTTCTTGTCGAAACATGGGAGCATGATGCGCAACGAATTCTTGGATTTGACAAATACGATGTACATTCTTTGATGTGGGCCAAAAATGCAAAGCAACGAAGAGGCCAAGGAGGCATAGCATGTATGACCAAAAAGGGTTTGAAAGATATTTCCATTGTCAAAGAAGATAAGTATAAACGCTACTTATGGCTGAAAATCAGCCCACCAAATGGTCAAGTCATGTTTGTGGCCGGCTGCTACATTCCTCACTATGACTCCAACTTTTATGCTCGCTTGAATATGGATAGAGATCAGCCCTTTGTTGAACTAGAGGAAGACATTGCTTATTACAAGGATCAAGGTGAAGTCATTGTTTTTGGAGACATGAATGCTCGCACAAATATGTTACAACACGACACACAACAAGTCGACATGCCGCATGTATCAAGAAGAGTGGATGACTCATACATGTATAATCGAAGTTCTAATGATGCAAAAGAAGTGGATCACTATGGAAAGTCACTTCTACATATGTGCAATAGTACCGGAATGCTCATTGCAAATGGTGTATCTCTATGGCAAGGCACCAATGACTTTACATGTAGAAAGCACAATGGTGCTAGCGTGATTGACTATATGTTGTTCTCAGAAGCCACTCTAGAATGCATACAAAACTTTACACTTGGTGAATGGAATCCGGAATCGGATCATAGGATGTTATGTATTGACCTCAAGTGTGGTAAACGGCCCGAGCATGTAGCCTCCAATCATGATGTGAATCATTTGTACCTACGTCTAAACTTCAAACGAGCACTTATATATGCTGATATGGTGGACCAAATGTTAAACATGATAGAGCATCAAAGGAGCCCAACATTAGAATGCAAGTGGAAAGTTTTCAAAGAAGTAATTTTCTCTTGTGCGAAGGAATGCTTTTCGGCGAAACACATGTCTTGCAAAAGGTCTAAGAAGGGTAGCACCAAGAAGAAATGGTTTGACATGGAATGTAGTCAAGCCCGAAAACACTTGCTAAGATTGGATGCAATCAAAGACAAGGAAGTTTACTTGGAATGTTCACACACATACAAAGCACTTGTTCAAAAGAAGAGGAGAAGGTGGGAAGTCGAAAAACAACTTCTTTTAGCACAAGAGAAAGCACATGCATGTGGCAAGTTTTGGCAAAATCTAAAAGGCAAGCGCGTTGAGAGCTTTGGTGACTTGACTCTTGAGGATATGTATATGCATTGTAAGAACCTATATGAGCAACCCAATGTTGATAAGATGGAGGGTTGTAGCTCCCTTCCATTTATGTCTCCCTTCTTTACCATTGAAGATGTATGCCGCGCGCTTGAGAAACTTGCTACTCGCAAGGCAGGTGACCTTCAAGGTGTCAAGGCTGAAATGATTAAATGGACAAGCAAGAAAACACGATATTGGATATGCGATATGTTTAACCTTGCACTTCAGTATGGCATGCCTCATGATTGGAGTGCAAATTGGATCAAACCTTTGCACAAAGGAGGAGATGTAAACAATGTGAACAACTATCGCACTATAATGGTTGGTTCTTTGATGGCAAAGTTATTTGGATGTATCATGGAGATGAAGATAAGTGAATGGGCTGAAAAGAATGGCAAACGTGCGCTTGGCCAAGCAGGTTTTCGAAAGCATCATAGCACTATTGATCACCTTGTCACTCTTCGAGTTCTTATGGAAGCGTCTCGATTGAAAGGAAAAAAGTTGTATTGTTGCTTTGTGGATTTCAAGAAAGCTTTTGACATGGTACCGCGAGGAAATCTTTGGAGACGTATGCAAAGCCTTCAAGTGCCGAGAGAATTTATGCATGCAGTCTTTCGCATCTACCAAAAAGTGATATGTCGATTACGTATGGGAGATGGAATTTCAGAATTTTTTGCAAGCACTATTGGTGTCAAACAAGGATGCCCACTTTCCCCAACCCTCTTTGGGCTACTCATTGATGAATTGGAATACATGGTTCTTGATTTTATGCAGCAAGAAGGCATAGAAGAGGTTAAGATTGGAAATGCGGTGATCATGCTTTTGCTTTATGCCGATGATGTAGTGCTCTTGGCACATACCTTAGAAGATGCACAAAAGCTTATGAGTGTCTTGGAACGCTTTTGCCTACATAGCGGGCTGATCGTGAATGGATCCAAAACCAAGGTTATGCTTGTAAAGACCCTCAATGACGAAAATCCATGCATTGTATACAACAATGAGAAACTTGAAGTGGTAGATCACTTCAAGTACCTTGGCCTTGAGGTTCCATCCAATCATAAATGGAAGGATTGTGCAATGCGTCGCTTGGAAGCCGGAAAGAGGGCTTATTATGCATTTGAGAACATGTGCAATGCAGGAGAGATCAAGTGTTGGGCTCTCAAAAAGTACCTCTTTGACACATTGGTGACACCGGTGCTTCTTTATGGAGTGGAGGTGTGGGGTAGAAGCATCGGGAAGTCTACTTGGAAAGAGTTTGAGAATGTCCAAAAGCGTTTTCTCACCAACTTTCTCCAAGTCAAGACACAAACACCCTACATGCTCTTACTTCTTGAGTCCGGATCGCTTCCCATTGAGGTCTTGGGCATGGAAAGGGTTGTGGAGTACATGCGTAAGACACAACGTAGCCCTTTGCATCGACTTCCTAGAATCGCATATGAAGCAAGTCAAAAGGTTCAAAAGACATGCAAGAGCAAAATACTAAGTTCGGGGTGGATGCTTGATATCAAGAAATGGTTTGGAAGATGGGATGCATGTCACTTGGTCAAGGATGCATCGATCGACTCCCAAGTTAATGAGGCCTTCTTACAACGCCAATGTATCATGGCTTGGGAGAAATCTGGAGGTTCTCGCTTTAGCCATTACACCACACACGTTGCCCCAAACTACAAATCTCTCTTCTTCTCGGAACGAGGTAACCGAACCCATTCCTACATCCTTGAGCCCATCCCGTTGAGTGCGATCCGCACCATTGCCTCCATTCGTCTTAGCTCCCATTCTCTACGCTGCGAGACAGGACGTTGGGGCACTGGCGAGGAGTGTCATCGACTTTGCACCTTATGCCCTCGTCAAGTGCGAGAGAGTGAGTACCACACACTACTTGAGTGCTCAGCTTTTGACCACATTAGGTCCTCTTTTCCCCATATATTCAGCCATGAGCTCTCCCTACATACCTTCCTCTCCCAACCACGATGTGGACTCTCTATTGCGACGCTCATTTCAGCCATTTTTGAGCATCGAGAGTCACTTATGAACTCCACTCACACCACGTGACATGTTCATTTGGTCCCATAGGTCATATTTGACCTCCTAGGACGATAATAGAACTATCTATCTATCTATCTATCTATCTATCTATCTATCTCTCTCTCTCTCTCTCTCTCTCTCTCTCTCTCTCTCTCTCTCTCTCTGGGGTAGGAAAGAGGGAAAATGGTGGGAGAGAGGGCATGAGAAAGAGAGAGGACTTGATTTTATTTTTTTTGGACAAAAACCAAAACAAAAAACTTGAAATATATATCTCTCTCTCTCTCTCTCTCTCTCTCTCTCTCTCTCTCTCTCTCTCTCTCTCTCGCACACTAGAAGTGGGGCCCTAGTGCTCGTTCAAATTTACGCGCGCGAGATGGGGCCCTAGCTCTCTCTCTCTCTCTCTCTCTCTCTCTCTCTCTCTCTCTCTCTCTCTCTCTCTGAGCGCACGCACACACACACACACACACACACACACACACACACACACACACACACACACACACACACACACACACACAAGACTTATTGTGGATAACGCAATTTCCAATTGACAATGCAATATGAAATCCAATGGGATTCTTATGTAGTGCAATTAAAAAAAGCAAGCCATACTTTGCTTTATTTATCGCTTTTAATATGATAAAAAAGTAATGCTCTTAAAATATTTTACTCCAATGCTCTCTCCCTTTCTATCTTTTAGGCATATTCACTATTGTCTTTCTCTCTCTCTCTCTCTCTCTCTCTCTCTCTCTCTCTCTCTCTCGTGTGAAGCGAGAGAGAGAGAGAGAGAGAGAGAGAGAGAGAGAGAGAGAGAGAGAATGCAGAGGGAGAAGTGTGGGAGAGAGAACATTAGCACCCATCAAAAAATGATATAATAAAGCTTTTATCAAAATGTTTGCTTTTGAATTCTCTTGCATTTATAATGTTTTAGCTCTCTGCCTCCCACTCTATCTCTATCTCCCTTTCTCCCTCAAATTATATATCTCTCTCTCTCTTGTGTGAAGAGAGAGAGAGAGAGAGAGAGAGAGAGAGAGAGAGAGAGAGAGATGGATTGAGGGAGAGAGGGAAAGAGATAGAGGGGGAGTTCCAGGGAGAGAGCTAGCGAGGTTTGTATGATGCTTGTTTGACATGTCAAACACTTTGCTTCAAAGTGTGAGAGATGTTTTCTTTTGTGGAGGGTAGATATCATGGGGCCGGACCTTCTGTCAAAAAACTTGCTCTGTGGGCACAACAAGGCCGAGCACCGGTGACCATCTGCTATTGCAAGAGAAATTGAGGATGAGCTCGGAGGTACCCCACTCTATTAGTAACCAATAGTGGAGGGGGATAATATTATAATGGCTAAAAAGGAAAAACAGGCTGAGAAAGCAAGTTGTGAGGAGGAAAATGCTTCACATCGACTTGAGTATCTCACACAAAACATCCCACGAAATTGTAGAGGCTCCAAGCAACTACTAGAGAGGGAGATCAGGTAGACAAAGAACACGAGGGTGGGCTGGTGGTTGAGGAGACACGCATTCATAAGACAATGTGGGCAATCCGCCATATACCAAAGGAAGGTAGAGTTTAATGTCAAAGGGTGGTTACGATCTAGAGTCGATAAATGCAAAAAGAATATGAAGAACACGGGTAAGGTGTCGTTGCACCATCCTTTTGGGGTATTCGGACCTGAGAAAGAGGGGCTGATAGTGCTCATGGTAGAGACTCAAAGGCACAATTCATGTGGTTCTGCAATGATCACACATGGAAGATCTGTAACACAATCACTCAATTCCTTGTTAGAGTCCCCAATATATGGCCAGTGGAAAAGGGAACAAACATGACTGCTTCAGAGTTGTAAGAATTGGAGACATGAGGCTTCACAATAAAGAAGGTTGCAGTTAAGGAAACCAACAATGTGCGTTATTGGCCAGGAGTATCAATTCAAGCCTAGAGAATTGAATCGACAGTAACCATGGAAGGCCAAATTGTGCAACACATTGTTGTGAAGACAATAATGCACAAGAAATTCATAGCAGAGACATCTTCTTCACAAGTTCGATGCGAGAGGTATAAAGTTCATATTGCAAGTAGCAAATGTGTACATGTGGAGACTTCGTAGAACGAGTGGCACAAAGTAAATCGTACATGGCCTGCAAGCATACTTACTTCATCTTCCTTTGCTACTTTGGCTTGGATTTAAACCACAATATGTTTATCCATTAAAGCAAGCTAACAAATGAGGATCTGCTACGTGTACTCAATTGTCGTCATATGGCATAAGAAAGGAGTGTAATTGAGTTTTACCAATCAAATCTCCTAGCCTTGTCGTGTAATGGTGTCAGATGAACTTAACTAGTCATTTAATATTGTAATTCTCTTTTGAGAAACTCAGTATATGATGGTACCTTGTGTCTTCTTGTTTTTCTACTACATCCAAAGCATAGTTTTTCAAAATGTATAGGCTAGTTTGAAGGTTCTATACGCACAATATCAAGTTTTTATCCACTGTTTTGATAGACAGTAATCCAATAGTTTCCACTTACAAAAAGTTGTAGAAATTATGACTAAAAATGACTTGCCACTTATCCTTGTAAATGTAATTAAACTCCAGTGGTGATAAAAATTATAGTTTTCATTTACAAAAAATACAAAAATTATGAGTAAACATGACTTGTCACTTAAACTTGGAATCGTTGGAGAGGGGGAATGCGGAACACACCCAACACACACAAAAAATGCCTCTCTATAGCCCAACGCATTCAGAGCACCGCTATCCTCTCAAAAAACATCTTCCAACAATGCACTCACTCTAGCAAACCATCATTTGCACACAAACCGATGCAGCAACGCACTTACCAAGACCAAACACACATGTCCACACTTCGAGAATTGCACCTTCACATAATCCGCACAACGTCTATCACACATACCGACAACGCACACACAAAAACTCTCTCTCTCTCTCTCTCTCTCTCTCTCTCTCTCTCTTTGCACCACAAAAACACTTCGCGGGTACACACATATGTCGGCATCGACACACACATGAAGAGCAACAATAGAAAAGAAAGGGGGTGGGGGATAGATAGCAAACTGTCGGGCAATCCAAGCTTCATTAAATACCAAAAAACTCTACACACACTCTTGACAGCACCCTCTGTTTTGGTAGCTGGGCAAAAAGCTCTTTCTCTCCTTCATTGGCCTTGCATCACTTGGCAAAGGGCCCCAAAAATGATCATTTTGGGCCTTTTATAAAAAAAGATCTATTATTAGTAATTTGTGGAGCATCGGACACTTGTCCACCCATTTTTTGAGACTTTGCATGAACTGCCTCTTGGCAGGCATTGTCTGTTCCTTTCTCTTTCCCTCTCACTCTTACTGCACCACGGGACGGGTCCCTACCCCAAGCACTAGCTCTAGTGGGGGGACCCGTAGCCTTCAATAAAATAAATGGCGAATCTTACTTGGTGCGAGAATGACCCCTCAAATTCCATGACATGTTAGCATATTCTTGTGCGCCGACCGATAGCAGGCACCACCCACATCGTGGGCAAAACCACCCAGCTTCACTATCATGTGGCTGAGAGCCGCCGAGCAGGGCAGGGGAAGGAGCTCCAACCTCTCCCCTTATCACACCCAAATGGTGGCAATGTTCTGGGCTAAATACTCCACCCAACTGCTTTGTACACCCACATGTGGGTTAATAAGCCGCCAGGTGGCAGGCCACGGTGAGCCAACTCCCGAAGTTCTAAAAAATCTCCTAGTACAAAACCTTAAAAACTTTTTTTTCCCTGCCACATTCAGGCAACTGTAAATTCTTGCTCCGTGCTTCGATGCCTGAGCTATAAAAATCATATGGAACTTCACCTTCCCGACTACAATCCACCTGATCATTGCCACGTTTTGACTTTGCCATGGCCGCCAACCAAATCCGCCAAGACAAGAAAAATCACCTAGTACCTCCTCACCGCCAACACCTAGTAATGTTGTGCGCATCTAATGGAGGGAAAAACCAAAACTATACTCATCGATCTTCTTCCATGTATGCTTCCATGGCTCTCACATTACCTTCGGCATAGAACCGCTTGTAAAATAGATAGCTTGTGCAAGACCAGACTGCATCTCTTTAAGAACAGTTGATCGAAAGATCTGTTGTTTCGTCCTATACATTCCAAATTGGAAACTCCGTTGTTTGATCCTTCATCACCAGTGGATAGGCGATTGGAACCAGCTCCATTGATGTTTTGGGAGCAAGCATTAGCGTCCATGATAAGTTCACAAGTTGCCTATGCATGCATACAATCACAAAAATGTTAGGTTTTTATAATACTGAAATCAATTAAACATTTGGATAATAAGATACAGTGATATGCATGAAAAAAAAAAGAAAGTGAAATCGGTGTAGTGATGAAGAGCGCTCAATTCCAACAATAGAAATGAACCCCAAGCATTTGCACCACCTAAACCCTCCACGAGATTTCGAGGTGGATAGATACCCATGAGAAGTAAATGATTGTAAAATGCAAGTATGCTGATGTAGTGATGCGGAGTGCTTCATTGCAATAGTATAAATGAGTCCCAAGCACTTGCACCACAGAAACCCTCCACGAGAATGCTCCCTACCTAAACTTGTTTTTAGGTGGATAGACACTCAGGGGAGGTAACTAATCGTAAAATACTACGCCGGTGTAGTGATGAGGAGTACTCCATTCCAACAATAGAAACGAGCCTCGAACCCTCCATGAGAATGCTCCCTACCCAAACGTGTTTCCAAGCAGATAGATACCCAAGGGAGGTAACTAAACTTAAAATACAAGTACGTAGTGAAGAGCGCTCCATTCCAACAATAGAAATGAGCCCCAATCACTTGCACCACCTAAATCCTCCATGAGGACGCTCCCTACCCAAACTTGTTTCCATGTGGATAGACATCCAAGGGAGGTAACTATTTATGGATTAAAAAAAGGTCAAAGTTACCCAAACTTGTTTCCATGTGGATAGACATCCAAGGGAGGTAACTATTTATGGATTAAAAAAAGGTCAAAGTCACATGATAAAGCTAAAGCTTAAAGGATGAATCTCAATAAATTTATTGATGATCTTTCTATTCATCTTTAAATATCTTCTCTTTTCTTGTTGTCTAAGAGCACCTTCCCATAGGAGCTCTACAAGCACCTTCAACTTAGAGAGCCTCTTGAAATTGGAAGCCCCCATAGTTGCCTAGGAAACTGGCTATGAGTGTACATCTTCCAAGTAGGCAAATTGCTATGCATTGCTTTTATTTAAGTTTAAAGCTTGCCACGTGTTTTCAAAATGTGGGCATTTGTAACATTTCAAACTTCATGCTGTGAATCGGCAACGACAAGTTTGGGAGGCGAAAGGCACTTGTGGAGGGTGGTTCAATCACGTAAGTGGCGATTCAAGCAAGCCTAGAGGGATAGCCTCAAGAGTTAGCAATGCTTTCAAGCGCGATTTGGGACCGCCTACAAGAGAGCGGGGCCTACAAGAACGCAAGCCCCGCTCGTGAACCTTAAAGATACCACCTCGAAATAGGGGGACTCTCCATTTAAAAACTTAAAAAGTGTAGAATTAGATGGTCGATGCCTGGTCCTTGATTCAACGGTAACAGGAGTTTTTGAAAATGGGTTCATATTTAGAGCCGACACAGATAGCGCCTGAGCCAAATTTGGGTCATTTCCCGATGTTTCATTTTCGGAAGCTGCGGCCGAGCTGCCATCATTGGCAGGCCAGCTAAGAGTGTGGACGTGTCAAGTCGCGCCACGCCAGCAGACAGTCTGCAACCAGGCTAGGGCGCTCAGCTAGGAAGGGGGGCCGGGACTCGGCCGTGCCGCCCCTGCTCCTCCTTCTCTATGGCCCTGTTCTTCCACTGATCCTTCACTTCTAAGTTCTCAAGCTCCCCAGCCTTCCCTGTCGATGAGAGTATTTCCTGTTCGCTCGCCCGGCCTCAATCCCCCTGGTTTCCCCGTGATAATGTGTGTGCGCGCGCACGCACTCTCATGGGGGCCTCGTGAATTTGAGCGCTCTGCATGTTGGCGTCGCGGATGAATTATATTGCGCCTCTCTCTCTCTCTCTCTCTCTCTCTCTCTCTCTCTCTCTCTGTACCCCGCTGTCTTTCCAGCCCACTTTACCAATCCCCCAAATTTCCTCCCTCTCCCTCTCCTGATTCCTGATCTTCGATCTTCGATTCTCGTCGGAATCGGAGCCCACAACCTTTACAAACCCAACTGCGTCACTTAAATGTTGCTCGCGATCATCCTTGTCCTGTTTTGAATTCAAGCGTTTGCAAAATACAACCACCTGCCCTGGGGCCTCTCTCAACCTCTCTACTAGCTCACCTCATCATCACTCCACCCTCGATCCTTTTCCTCTCCCAGTCGCCATTGCTGCTGGGTGCACACACAGATCGAAGGCGTCGGGTGGATGGAATTACGGAGTAGGCGAAATCTATGAAGCAGTAGAGAGTCTATCACACGGCATTGTGATTGTTTATGAGAGTTGCAACTAACACATGGTGGAGAGAGAGAGAGAGAGAGAGAGAGAGAGAGAGAGAGCATGCGCACCCACACTTCAATGCCAGGGTGCTCACTCCTAAGTTACCTTTTGTGAATCAACCTCAAACATTCAAGTATACGGATGATCTTATCACCTGCCCTGATGTTCCGAACATGTATATGGTGCTGGCATATTCTGTAAGAGAGAGCCCGTGATGAGCGCACACGCATGCAAGCGTGTCGGATGTACATTCTTCCTTACTGAGCCTTTTCAGAGCCGTATGTTGGCTTGCTCAATTGGGTGTCAAGCCCCTCCTCAACTCCAAATTTTCCTGCTTTATTAGCGTTCATTGCAGGTATGCAACAACCTCAGCATTCTGCATCCAAAAGTTAACTTGCTTTCGCTTTCGATGCACAGCTCACGGCTCAGGTGCGCTTTGCCTATTTTGTTTACCAGAACATCCTGGCTTTCAGACATTGCACAGCAAACATCCAAGAGCCATTGAAACCATAGCCATGTTCAATGCTGGTGGGTTCACATGGCCCACGACAGGTACAATTTGACCCTACTGTCTTCATAATTGTACTTTTTGATCTTTTTGCTAGCAAGAATTTGACAGCCTTTAGGATTTGGAAAATTTCCATTAATGGTGCACATTTTTTTCTCTAGAATACCTGATGTGCGAACCTGTCTGATTCAATCACCCCCTTTTATCACATGTTTCTGTTATGTCATAGACATTACTGGCTCTACGTTTGACGTTCAATGGCTCAATTCTTGCGGGTCCTTGTTAACATTGTCACCCATTGCAAAGATCATCATTAAACCTTTTACAATAACAATCTAGTAGTTACATGTTTCTCACTTGTGAAACAGTTCTTTATTTATTTCTGAATTTGTTTAAGGGATCTTAACGATGTCAACTAGTTTACACCATATCAGATTTCAGTTTGTAGGCCAGCCGTAGCAACAAAGGCAAGGCAAACAGGGTGAAAGATTGACTTAGTGTAATTTGCTAAGGTCACGGCTCTTCTCTTGAAAAACCAATGCTAAGTTTTTGTTGATCTCCTGTGCCTTGCTTGCACAGCGAGCTCGACCAATGTGCTGATAATTCTCAAATTTTCCTGGATAAAACGGATGTGTATGGAGCGAGCTCAGCTATTAGAAGCTCACCTGCAGCAGTTGAGATTGTTCTTCAGTGTATGATTTTGGCTGCAGAAAGTCAAGCCAAGTATAGAAGAGAGTTCCTTAGTTCAATAAGTAAGCCTTTTTGCTTTCATAGGAACCTATTAAACAGATCAAGGTAGAAGTTGTTTTGATGCCTTATGATCTATGTATGGTAGAGTAGTTTTTTGTAGTTATGGAAGAATCTGTTGTGTAGGTCCAAGGCAAGCTTTGATCCTGTAGCTTCCCCCATACCCTCTTCAGCATCACAGATTTCTGAACTTCATCAATGGTTGCTTGTGTTTTTGGCTACTTAAGAGGCCTCTTTTCTATGTGTGTCATCTACAATGGGTGCTATTGTGTGCTGATAAAAGTCTTGTTGAGTGTAATGGAGCAAGCTTCCACTCGGCTGATAAGTTTCACTTGACAAGTTCCGCTTCACTAATTTCTCCAACCTTTTTGAGAAGATTCTGTTTTAATATGCTCAAACTGTGCAAACTTTGGCTCTCCGTCTAAGAGGTTGTGCCCACCATGATAGTCTGATTCCTAATCATGGCTGTCCCGTTAGCCAGTATAGCCTGGATTGTTCTTTTCATGTACCAAGGTTTGTGGATGAATTTCTAAAACCTCCCTTACTGAGTTGATTTTGTAGCAATTAATTGTTCACCGTTAATGAAAATAGGAAAGGAGGGAATGACGTCTACTAGAACCATCACGCAACTCATTAAATTTTAGAAGTAAATGTGTAAACTTCGATTGTAGACCTTTATTGGACTTGGAAAGTGCAGACTTCCTTGGCAGAAGCTGCATATACATTCTGAGGAAAGTCGGGCAAATTTTGAGGGTCAGCAAGAATGTTGAACAGTAAGGGCAGTAAGACAAATGTTCAAGAAGATTCATCAGTCTTTTCATAAGATCTGACCATTGGGGTTGGTCAGTGACCATATGAAAACAACAAATCTTCCATGTGCTTGTATCACTGGAAACTAGTGAGCAGTGGAAGGTCTGCTCTTAGCACTTCAGGTAGGCGACATATATTAGGAGTGGAGGCTTTGAATTCTCTCTTAGATTCAATGTCGCTTTACGATCGCTACTTCTATTGCTAAAGCTTATGCTACACAAACTCTTCTTTTCTTTGACTTGTATACAGAGTGTTCTTGTCATATTTTGGTCCTCAAGTGCTTTTTGCTTATGCTTATTTTTTTTGAATAAACAAATGCACATTCTCAGACATTAGCACCTGCCAAACTTTTTACTTTCTTGTTCATGAACAGAAAAGCTTTCTGTCACCTTATTCAAGTTTTGACGTCTGGCAGGTTGAAAAGTGGCTAGTTTCTGGTACCCATGCTACTCTCTCAAAAAGTTCAATGCAAAACTGGGATCGAAGATCTCTTCAGCCAGCTAGGAAACACACAATTGAGAAGAAGGTAAAGCTGCTCTTCAGACTCACTTTTGCTGTTGTTTTGATAACTAGTAATGTGTTCGTTCCTTTGATTGTGTGCACTGACCTTTTCTTTGTACTGTGATGAAGGGCAATTTGCTAAGTGCAGCAGAACGTGCTTTTCAACGATGTGCTCGGCGAGATTATCGAATCCAACTAGAAAAAGATGTACCTCTTTGGCACCCAAGCTAAGAAAGTTCTGGCATTTTTCTATAATGTAGTGGACCTTAAACAAACCTGTACACACTTTGCAGGTGCTGGCTTTGCGAACGAAACTGAGGCACGAGGTTGATACACGCAGAGCATTGGAAAGGGCTTTCAGACGCACTCTTGGAGTGCTGCCACGTTTCTCTCCCGGTCTTTCTTCAAAGGTCTGCAAGGTGTTGCTTGTGTCAGATAGTTTGGCTCTATGCTCTGCATACATGAGGATTCATCTGAAGAGTGATCAAGCTTGTTTCAAGCAGAAATATGCAAAAATGATAATGATATTATAAATTTCTCACTATCCTGTCTCATTGGTCAGGTCAGGGAGCTTTTAGCGGAAGTTGCTGTTTTGGAAGAGGAGGTTATAAGTCTGGAGGAATGCATTGTGGCATTGAGGCAAGAACTGTACAATGAAGCAGTTAACCTAACTGCTTCCAAGATGCCAACTGAACCAAGTGCTGAGTCGGAGCTGCCCACGAATAACTGCACTCTTGGTCCAACACGTGCGCCACAGATTCGAAGTCTCCAAAATGAAGTCAGATCAAGAAGAGATTCTGTTATTGCAAGACTCCTACCTCCAGTAGTTGGGAGCAAAATGAAGGAGTGTACCTCAAAGGTAAGGTCTGTTGCAGATGACAAACCAAATAATCTCGAAAAGCTGAAAAGCCAAAAACCCCCTTTATTTGCTTCTAAACAAAGCTGCAGTAATGTTTTGGAGTTATCTGAGGAGGTAATGACACCAAGAGGAACATCATCATGCCATGCCAAGAATATTAAGACTCAAGAGATTAGCTTGGAGAAGGAGAATCAGCTCAAAATGCCAGACAAGATGGACCATACCCACGTGCAGAGGTCTGGTGCGATGGTACGTATTCTTAACAACCATCATACATATTACTCTGTGCAACAAGATGTGTGTGTTGAATTGCAACTTATTACTTCTCTTGCCTCAAACTTTGTATAAGCAGCTCGACAGCATGCTAAGGAAATTGGATAAATCGCCAAAAGTGGCTAGTTCACGGTTTAATCAGATAAAAGAAACTGTGGAGCCAAATTTGCTGTCAGAGGAGATGGTGTGGTGTTTGTCAAGTGTATTCTTGAGATTAACAAAACAAGGCTCTCTGTTGAACTGTGAGACAGCCTCTACAGTATCGCGCTCCACAGTCTCAAGCATCTGGAGTTTCACATCCAGAAACACCACTAGTTACAACCCTTCTTCCAATGTGACCGAGGAGATAGAGTTCGTGGATCCCTACAGGATATGTGGGGGTTTTGCATCCCCCGATATTGGTCCATATCAGTACTATCAAGAAATATCAACTGGCTCACTTGATTACAGCAAAATCCCAAGATCTGCAGCTCTCTTGAAGAAGCTCATGTAAACTTTGATGTGCCTTCTTTGACATGTACAAGAAGTCCTACTGCTGTCTAGATGCTTATACTCTCTGCCAATGCAGGTGCTTAGTGGAGAAATTGAAAGTAGTGGATTTGCGAGGTCTTACACACCAGCAAAAGTTATCTTTCTGGATCAATATATACAATGCTTGCATAATGCATGTATGTAAGAGCCAAGTTTTTGATTGTGCATTATTGCACCCCATAGTTCCTGAAAATTTTACGTTATGCAGGGGTTTTTGGAGCATGGAATACCAAATAACCCAAATCAAGTTGTTGCCTTGATGCGTAAGGTGAGAGAGATTTTTATTCTCTTGTTTTATTTCCTGTCAGAATTAGTTTAGCCTCCAGTAGCTACTAGAGAGAATGGAATTCTTCTCCTCGGCTAACTCATTTTCCCTGGAATGTACAACCTTCTCTTATGTGCAGGCAGTCATTAATGTTGGAGGCCATGTTCTCAGTGCCCTAGCCATAGAGCATTTCATATTGAGACTTCCCTGTGACTCTGTTGAGGTGATTTTTCCACGATCATTGATGTTTTATGGTTCAAGATTTCCTTTCAAACAGCTTGTTTTGAGATTTAACTATGTTTATTTTAGCTCAAAGTTCACACCGAATCTAACCAATTTTATTCACAGACTTCATGGAAGAAGTGGAATCGAGACACGGAGGCATGGATGCGTTGCTCATATGGGCTCGAATGGCCAGAACCCTTGGTCAGCTTTGCTCTGTGTTGTGGCAGCTGGTCATCCCCTGCGGTAACACATTCTAAAATTCTAGTATTTTGTTGAGGACGTTGGTTGTGGCTCTCATGAATTGTGTGCATGTTCTTTTATCTGTTTGTTATTTTAATGCAACTGTTTGTGCAAATTTTGGTCCTTTGAGGGGGGAGAGTGGAGGTTTGGGGGATACAGAGTAAGGAGTGGGATTGACAAGGGAGTCTTCAAATAGTAATGCCACACTCTATGCCAAGTGGTATGTGGCTAAAGGAGACTTTAAGGGAACTGTACGTTGAAAGCCAGAAGTGCCTGCATCTTGAGCTCGAGTCTCAAGAGCTTGAGTGAAGTCTACTTGAGGCCCTTCTGCCTAACTCATAGAGGAGGGACTTAGAATACGTACCATCGTCACCATCCAGAAGATAAGCACGAAGCTCCATGAACCTTGTGTATTGAGAGCGTGAAAGTGTGCGGAAGCGTCAAAAAGGATGTAACTTGGGGGAAGGCACTCCTGCCTCAAACCCACGACTCCCCTTATGTCACTCTTGGGTTTTGGGAGTGGGGAGCAAGAGTGACAGAGGGAATGCTCATATTGTAATACCTCGCTCTGATGTTGCCCGTACATCAAATACATCAAGTGGTGACAGAAAATTCCTTTTCACTAACTCTTTTTTGTGGATTGCAGGTGCGCATATATACTCCCCTAGGGGTTGAAAATGAGTTGGAGATTGCCAAAGCGGAGTATTTGCAAGCTGCAGTAGGAGTTACATTGACCGGAATTTGCATACCAAAGATGCTGGACTGGTACATGAGGGATTTTGCTAAAGATGCAGAGTCTCTTATGGATTGGATCTCATTGCAGTTACCAGCTTCTCTTGGCAGGTCCATACAAAAATGTTTAGCCAACCGACAAGGGAAAGAAATGGCAGAGCTGGTCCAAGTCATGCCCTACGATTTTACTTTCCGGTACCTACTGGCATTGCAGATGTCGTAACAATTTGGAAGGCATCTGAGTGATTTATGGCATGAGGACGTCGAAGGGATTTATTTTTTCAATCTGCATTTTTTGCACGCTGAACAACATGCTGGTGAATGCCTCAAGGTAACACGCATGCGTGAGTAGCCCATGCAAATACCAGCCCAGCCTGCCCAGTACTAAACATTGCTCCGTGCAATGCCTCCGTTCAATGTACCATTATAAACATGTTATATAGAAAGCCATAATGTTGCTAGCTAACCTCATGCATTTAGAAATTCCTTATTCTAAATTGTCAAGTCACTGTACCATGGCGACAATGTAGCCTGAGGTACAATAAGTGTATTTACTTTAGTTATGTGATCCACACCGAGAGTCCTGAAGAACACCAATCAAGGAAATTTGAGGTGTCTTCAGAAGTAAACTTTGTTGTCATTAGCAAATAAGCCAAAGCTATCTTCGGCAGCCCAAATGAACCCAATTGAAGTAGACATTTGACTAGTATGCTATTCACAAAGCTTTTTATTACATCTTACCTATTTCCATTTCCTGCATTTCACACATTCAGTTCACATCCAGCTAATTTCGGAGATCTGAGCTCTTCATTGGGATGAAACACTCTGTCAAACCCAGATTTGTTTAATGTTTAGGCTCATTGGAAAGCTCTACTGACCGCCATCTCTCTCCTCGTGGGTGTATTTATATAGATTAACATGTACATAGCAAAAATGAACATACAATGTCGTTGTCTGCTTACATGCACCTGTTGAATGGTGGGTTTATGCATTTAATCGGTGGTTTAATCCCTTTCATCAAACGTATGTAGAAGGTGAGTAACATTTGTGTTGAGCATTGCTTGCTCTTTAGTAATGCATCTTCGAAGAGCAGGTCGCACCTGCACACATGCGCGCGTGCGCACACGTTTTTTTTTTGTAAATCATGATATAATTTACAAGTGGGAAACCTTTAATCGAGGAAAACCCACAGTTAAGAAGTTCAAAAGCTGGAGCATTGTAATGCTCCGAAAGCTAGAAACAATCAAAGAAAATCCTTTAGGCTTAAAGAGAGATATCTCCCACATCCTAAGCATAATGCAAGGCTTTAATGAAGCGAAATCTTGAAGTAAGGAAACGGATCAATTTCCAATGCATGAAATATTAGAGAGTTATGTTGGTGCCATATGGTCCACATAACCCAAAATCTAACCCAATTGAAGATTTCAAACAGAGACTGTAGTGGTTAAGGAACTCCAAAAGTCCGAAACTGTATGTGAGATTTCAGATGGAAAACAAAGGTGCAGAGCAGAGGATACTTGTATGATGAACGTGTAACATTTAATGGTCTAAAAACTTATGTGAAGCGAAAATTAGCATGAACATAGTGGGCATTTCATTAGAATAGATTCTTAATGAGAATTATAAGAGTGCTTGGGTGGAGAGAGCAACAAAAAGCATAACGCCTAGTTAGATAGCATCAACAATATTTTCAAAAGAGAGATTAAGCTATTGATAACAGTTGAGGACCGGATTTGCATGGAGCCGGTCCCCCCTCCAAAAGGCTTTGTATTATCGTTTCTCCCATCAAGAGAGACATTGTACAATACAATTTTTTGTGTTCCTTCAAGACTAGCTAGTGCAATGAAGATGAAAGCTTCATGCACTAAGCAAAACACTTAGCAAACACAACTTTAATTATCCCCGTTCTCAGACCCAAGACCTCACACACCTTCGAAGATGGTGAGAACTAGCAAGGTATGAGAATAGATTGAGAGGAAGGAGTATCTTACGAGAAAGATGTACATCTCCTCACATAATCACTCATATTAGCATAGCTTAGCTTAGTAATTAGCTTGGTAGAGGAGATGAGCATGCATTGAAGCTTGGCTCTTGGTTGGATTTGCATCCACATGCCAAGAGTGTGATGATGTAGGCTTCTATCTCACAAACTTTGAGTAGGTGATGAGCTCTCCATTAAAGCTTGGGAAGAGATAGTCTTCTCTTTCTTCACACATGAGATTGTGTGAGTGTGTGTGTGTGATAATGCCTTCCAAAAATCAGCCTCCCCTCTCTCTTGGGCGAGCCCTCTTGCTATTTGCTCTTGCTATCTCCCCATTGGCCCTCCCCAAGTCAAGCCAATGATTATTAAGCAGCATAAGTGATAGCCTATTGACATGTGTCCCCCTTTCCCCTTTTGTGAGAGCTTTAGGTAATTTAATAATTAAACTAAACTCTCATTGGACACCTTTGCCTCCTGGCCAATAGGAATCAGGCAAGCCATTGGGCTGCTGAATGCTCATTGGATCCCTAGGGAGATTGTACAATAGTCTTCTAGAGGAATTAATTCTCATTGGTTCTTTTATTAAGTGTTTTTAAATTAATTAAACTAGATTTACTCTAGTCTAAATCTCATTGGTCCACCTCCAAGGCCATCCAATAGGAATTGGGCACACCTTGTGGGCATCTGCGCTAGGGAGTTGACATGTGTCCCTAATTCCCTTTGTGTAAAGGGAGCCTGTGTGTGTGTGTGTGTGTGTGTGACTTTCTCTCTCATCCCCTACTCCCAAGGCTCGCCCCCTCCTATGTAGGGATTTGAGAAGACTTTTTGGTCACACACAAAGCATCCAATTTCCCTAGGGTTGACCTTTGGACACAACCTTTGAATTTTGGAACCTTAGCATTTTGGAAGTCTTAATGGGCTGAACCTTAGGGTCTTTTTAGCCCATTGTTGCACATGGCTCTTTTGCAGATGGCCCCCCCTTTGGATCCCTATTTTTCCTCCTTTGGATCCCTACTGTGGCCGGTCTGCTAGCTTAACCAATATTCTAGCTTTTTCTCCCCTGGCACTTTCCCACATTAAATGATCAGTTTAATATGAGAAAATCATTTAGGAGAATTAGATATTGATTATTATGACATTACCTCTCTCTTGAAATCATAGTCGTCCTCGACTATGGTGTAGAGAAGATAAAGCATATTCATGAGTCCTTTTCTTAGCGGGTAGAGGATCCCTATGTTACCCTACGACATCATTCCACAATGGATGACTAGTCCATTTGGCGCTTGAGAGCCTGAAGCTGCCGCAAGCATGTCTGCACATTAGTCCTATCAATCTTCCATAGTAGAGTGACAAGCTCTACTTGGTGTTTGGGAGACGTCGTCTCCGCAAACTTGATCTAAGCATGCATACTACTTCATTTTTGTGCACAATAAAGAAAAAGAGTCTTATAAGACAAAAACTTTGTTCATTTTTAACATTTTGTACATTTGCTTACTCTTGGGAAGCATTGTAAGCATTGACAAGGTTTAGGTTATCCTTTAATTGTATGCCTTGCATCCATCTAGCATCTTCAAAAGGATAATTCTTAAACTTAATAAGATATCGTCGGATAGTCTTATCGTCTCTTAGTACCTTGTCTTCATGTCGGAGAATGGACTCGGACTGCAGCACCTCCTCTTGGTCCTCGATCTCCGGTGGGTCTTCAATAGTTGGTTCTTGAGGTGGCTCTCCTTTGTAAGGCTTTAATAGGCTCACATGGAAAGCATTGTGTATGAGCCAATGATTGGGCAACTTGAGTTGATAGGCCATCTCATTGATTGGCCTAAGAATCTGGAAGGGACAATAATACCTTTTTGCTAGTTTAGCATAGTACTTTTGGTGGCCCGTAGGATTCTTGCCCGTCGTGTGCCTTAATCGAGCCTTGGGAAACTTTAACAAGACACAATCGTTTTCCTTAAAGGCTTGGGTTCTTCTGTGCTTGTCAGCAGCAACCTTTTTCCTTTGCTGTGAGATAGAGATAGCATCCTTAACCTTTTTAAAAGATTCTTGTAGGTCTCGGCTATACTCATCTGCAGCGAAGATCTTCCCATGTACCTTAAGTAGCAAGGGACTTTTTGATCTCCCCTCAATTACCTCGAAAGGTGCTTTTCCCGTGGAAGTATGTACAGTGTCATTGTAAGCATACTCCACTAAGGGTAAGTACTTCTCCCATTGGGATCTTTGATCTACTTCCGTTACATAGGCTTTTAGTAGATCGAGAATGGTTAGGTTAGCTATTTCACTTTGGCCATCCGTTTGTGGATGATAGGCCGAAGAGAAGTTTAGCCTTTTCCCTAAATTCTCAAAGAGACCCTTCCAGAAATTACTGGTCATTCTAGGATCTCTATCCGACACTATGGACATTGGCAAGCCATGGTACTTGAAAATTTGTGAAATGAAGAGGGTTGCCATTTGATGGGCTTGGATAGTCTTTTTGACAGGTATAAAATGAGCTTGTTTACTGAACCTGTCTACTATCATCCATATTCCCATATTCCCATGGATAGACTTAGGCAATCCAAAGATAAAATCCATGGATATGCTCTCCCATGGTGAATTAGGGATTGGCAAGGGTTGAAGTAATCCAAGTTGCTTCCCTCTATTAAATTTTGTCTTTTGGCATACCACACATTTAGAAACATACTCTTGTATGCTCACTTTCATGGTAGGCCAATAGAAATATGTTTCAATTCCCTTTAAGGTAGACTGAATCCCTCTATGCCCCGCATAAGGTGAAGCATGAGATTCATACATTACTTTTTCACGTAGTGAGTTAGTAACGCATAGTCTATTGCCATAGAGAAGGTAACCATCTTGTAAAGTAAATGGTTCTTCTTTCTTCCCTAATGCAAGGGCTGAAATCACATCTCTAAAATCGGGATCAATAGCATACTCATCTATCATTGAAGATAGATCATTGTGAGTTGCTATGGAAACCACATTCACTCTCGGCCGTCTTGAGAGTGCATCAGCTACTTGATTATGCTTGCCAGCAATGTGAGCAATATGAAAATGAAATTGCGAAAGGAAATTTGCCCACCTCATTTGTTTGTCGGAGAGCTTGGTCTGCGTCATGAAGTACTTAAGACTTTGGTGATCCGTTCGCAGAATGAAAGGAGTCCCCAATAAATAGTGCTTCCATGAGTCTAAGGCATGTAGAACTGCAAGGAGTTCCTTTTCATATATGCCTAGAGCTTGCTCAACAGGGTCGAGCCTTCGACTCTCATAGCCTATGGCGTGCCCTTCTTGGAGCAAAACAGCTCCAAGGCAATCACCACAAGCATCACATTGGACCTCAAATGGTTTTGAGAGATCCGGTAGTGTAAGCACATGTTGAGAGATAAGCTTTTCTTTAAGCTTTTCGAAAGCATTGTTCTCCTTAGAAGACCATGTATACCTAACGCTTTTCTTTGTTAGGTCATGTAATGGTCCCACAATTTGTGAGAACTTTTCTATGAAGCGTCTATAGTATGCACACATACCTATAAAGCTTCTTAGTTCATGAAGATTCCTTGGTTTAGGCCATCCTTCTATTACCTCCAACTTTGATGGATCCATTTGGATGCCATCTTGAGAGATAATGTGACCTAAATACTAAATCTCTTGCAAGAAAAATTCACTTTTCTTTCGATGAACATAAAGTTTATTCTCTCTTAAAACTTTAAATATTACCTGGAGGTGTTGCTTGTGTTCGTCTAATGAATTAGAGTAGATGATAATATCATCAAAGAACACTCCAGTGAAGGTTCGATGAGGCCTGAACAGCTTCTCCCCATCAAGCGGTTGAATGTGGCTGGTGCATTGGTCAAACCAAAAGGCATGACAATGTATTCGTAAATACCAAATGTGGTGCGAAATGCAGTCTTTACAATGTCTTGATCAACTATCCTTATTTGATGATAGCCACTTTTTAGGTCAATCCTACTGAAGTAGGTCGATCCTTGTAGCTTATCAAATAGGTCTTCTACCTGTGGAACGGGAAACCTATTCTTGATAGTGATCCTATTTAGTGCTCTATAGTCGACACACATACGATATGTGCCGTCTTTCTTTTGCACTAATAGCACAGGTGAGCAAAATGGAGATGAGCTAGGCCTAACCATGCCCTTCTCAACTAACTCATGCACTTGCTGCATAATCTCCTCTTGTTGAGCTTGAGAAACTCTATAAGGAGGTTTGTTAGGTGGTGAACTTCATCCTCCATAATTTTGCACGATCATCAAAAGATGTAAAAGCATAAACCCCTCCAAATTCAAAGATTTTCCCATTAATAGTACATTGAATCACCATCCATCTTCCATTTGGGTCATTGTTAGCAATAGTAGGCAGTAATTCATGCCGAACAAGCATAAGCACTCCCGAAATTGCCCGCATAAGCTATCCAATATCCACAAAATACAAAGTCTGCTTGCAAAAACATGTGCGCGTGCACTTATTAAGTCTTTCTCCAGATGACATGTCATACACTCTTGGAAAAAACTGTGAAAGAAAATTGGCATTTTGTTAGAGGTCTAAATTTTCAATATGAAGATTAAAGTATCACTTGATGTTTGACATTCAAAAGTTTGTGCATTAGTTTGGATGCACCCATAAAATAGGGTGACAAATGGGTGGGGGTTAGAAGGAGATGATTTGTCCTAGAAACAACCATGCCAAAGGTCTCGAAAAAATGTATTTGTGCATCCTGTGTTGATGGCATCCAATTGAAGGTGTGGGCAAGTCGAGCAAGAGTACCCTGAACCACGATCAAACCAAGGTTTAAGCCTGGACACATTTGTCAATGAAACTAGCGCTGCTATAATAAACTCTTGTACAATTAAAAGCTCTCAAAAATATTAAGGTTAGCTTCCTTTGGACAAGTTCTTAGAACAATCTCTCACATGTTTGTATCGCATTTCTCACTCATTCATATCACATGTTCACAGGCTTCAAAAGTGAAGATTTCAAGCCATATTATGCCCATGAGTTAGTGATGTACTTGTATGGAAGAGTGACCATAGCCTCTAAAATCTGCGTGAACAATGTTGCACAAATATCTACTTAAGGAAGCACTACATCCTTGTGAACGAATAGGCATAAAAAGCAACAAGATTACCCTATCATGTCATTAGGCAGCAAGGTTGATTCCTCCAAGGGTCTCTTTCCCTCATAGTGCTCCAACTCTAGCGAGCTTTGTCAGCCCTTTGATCTATGATTTGGGATAGCCTCATGGAGCCTGTCCATACCCTGAGGGGTCAACCATAGAAAAATTACCATACCACATAAGTACATGAGAGGGGGTTTATTAAGAAAGCTAGATAAGCATATAAGATATGGGTAGCCCCCCAATAAGTTCCCTTCAAAAAATATAAGTTTTGGGGGGGGGGGGGTTGTGTGTGTGTGTGAAGAGTTATAGATGTACTAGAAGGAGATGAGCATATATTCTCCCTAAGAAGTCTATCAATAAAATATATTTATATAGATACAGAGGTCCACGAGAACATCACATGCCAGCATTTTTTGCAAAATATTTGTAATTCCCATCTACTAGTCTTTGATATTACAAGACTTTCTTGCATAAATTTTCACGTTTATTCATAGTTACAAGCTACAATCTCAGCATGGGACCAAAGTTAATGGATACAAATGAGAGATAGTATGTCAAAGAGCATTGCTAGCTAATGGAGCTTGAAAGACCTTAGGGTTAACGTCATTAAAGACCTCCAAAGGTTACTAACAGTCCTTAGACCTAGGACCTTAGGCAAGCTAGGGCTGAGCTTGAGGTGGGAACCCGGCCCAAGCTTGAGGTGCTTGTCGTGCTTGCTGACTAGGTGCTTGAGTTGCTTAAGGTACTTGGGGGCCAAGATGCTTGAGGTACTTGAAGTCAAAGCAAGGCCTATAAAGGAGGGGGCGAGCCCCAAGAGTAGGAGGTGGGCTTGAATGGTCTTTCCCTCACCCAAGGGACACCCCTTGTTCAAAGAGGCAAATAGGACACATGTCAAGGCCCTAGCTAGGTTGCCCCCATAATGTGCCTAAAGCCTATTGGATGCATTTGAGAGAGGTCTAATGAGAATTTAGTTGAATTAATTAATTGTTTAAGATCTATTTAAGTCCTCTCTCCCAAAGGGGTAAGGAGGACACTTGTCCTAATGCTATCCTTTTTGCTTGTTATACACAAAGCTTGTTCAATTGGCCAGGCTAATCAACTCCAAGCTAGAGCTAGAAGAGGGGGTCGACCCAAGCAAAGAGGGTGTGTGCTTGACCATATACACTCTCATACACTCTCATTCTCATAGTGTTGTGCAAGAACACCATCTTCTTCTCCAAGCTTGAGAAGTTGAGAGCCTACACCAACAACTCTTGGCTATGGAATGCAAATCCAACCAAGAGTCATGCTTCAATGCTATGCTAGCCATCTTCTTCATCTCCATTACTATGCTACTATGCTATGCTAAGCTCTATGAGTAATGGTATGAGAGGACACTACTTCTTTCTCGTAAGAATACTTATTATCCTCTTCCCTACCCTCATTCTCTGCTAGCTCTCTCCACCTTTGAAGGTGTTTGAGGTCTTGGGACTGAAGCCGGGGACAAGTTAATGCTTTCATTTAGCTAAGTTACGGGCATGATTGTGGTGCATGAAGCTCTCTATCTTCATTGCATCATCAAGGTCTCAAGGAACACAAAGCTTGTATTGTACCAAGTCTCTCTTTATGGGACAAACTATAATACAAAAGCCTTTTGGAGGGGGGACCGGCTCCACATAAATCCGGTCCTCAAATGTTGTCAAGTTCTCTAATTCTCTCTCTTGCAAAGTATTTTTCATGCCAAGTTAACTAAGTATAATGGTTATGTTGCTACCTCTAATGAAGTTCACCCTCTATTTTTTCAAAGATTCTCATACAAATGCTCACCACAGTTTTCTTAATTCTGCTATTCTCAATGTTCATAGCCGATTTCCATTACATTTGTAGCGAAGCTATTGGTTTCTCTTTTCTTGCTTAAGAAGAGAGGTCCTTAAGCTGTCCATGAAAGGTTGGACCCGTTCATTGCAAGAGGGTATATCTTGGTTGAAAAGGACTTAGTACGAGGTACACCGTTGGGAACTAAAGACGTAATAATGGAGTTTCTCGGGGCTTTCCTTTGAATTAACATTATTGAGCTACTAGAAAGCTCAACAGGAACCATAATCAACCGAGCAATGTTAGACCCTCTCCACTATTATTTGCAATTAGCACTCTCTAAACCATGGGTGTGGCTTCTTGAGAGCTAATTTTCAAAGGTAAAGAAGAGTAGGTACCAAAGCACAAAGTAGCATACACATAAGTTTAATTAGAATTACTGACAATAATCAAGAGAGTAGAATGAATATTGACAACTTTGATTTTGCACATGAAGGTGCTACTGATGATGTCCTAATGTTTGTGAACTATCTTGTTACTGGGTTGCAACAAGCTATGTGCAACCCTACCTTGAAAGACAAGGTTACCCAACAAATTCGTGCTTATGGGACTTCCCTACCTCTCCAAGAAGAGAGAGAACTTAGGGAGCCTCTTGTTGAGACTTCCAAAAGAAGACTTTCTCCGATAAGAGAAGAGGAGGAATCCAATGAACGAGAAATAAGTGAATCTCCAGATTCCTATGAAGATGTGGATCCACGAAGACGGTAGTCTCGACGATCCCCAACTCCTCCCAAGAGGAAAAGATCATCCTATAGTCCTTCTCCTCGTGACTCCAAAAGGGAAAAGAAGAAAAAAAGGAAGAAATAGGAAAGAAAGAGGTCACCGTCTTCTCCTCCTTCTTCAATTTCCTCCTCTTTCAATGAAAACAACGATTATTCTCCTAGAGAATACAAGAGGAGAGGACATCGCAAATCATACCTTGCTTGGAAAAGGTCCCACAAGCTTAAGAATTGCAAAGAGGGAGGCAAGAGTATCTCATTTCTCACCCATGATGGCACCTTTGGTGCTACATACAAAGTATTGGCCTTCATCCAGCAATTTGATGCAGCTTTTGGAGATGAGGGCTTCACAGATTCCTCCAAGTTACGCCATGTAGCTATGCACTTTCAAAAATCTGCTCGTCAATGGTGGGCTAGTCTCCGCAGGAATGGTGAAGCCCCAAGGACATGGAAAACTCTATGAGTTTCCATAATGAAGCTTCCTTGCAAGCGATGCCAAGGCCAAAGTGCTTACTGAACGGAGAAGCTTGAAGCTACTCTTCCACGAGTCTATCCACAAATACGTAGGAAAGTTTTGGGACTTACATCTCAAAGCTACAATCTTTCAGAAGATAGACTTCGCAAAGAAAAAGCAACAATATTGTGTGGGATTACCGGAAGAAATGGCCGAGTGTGTCAACTCTCAACAACTGAGTTCTATCACCGGAGTCATCCACAACAATATGGTTGGATCTCGTATCAATTTCCAACAAGGGGCTAAAAGAAATTCCAAGTCCATGGAAAACAAAGATCGAAATGATGCAAAGGGGAAGAACAATGCTCAAAGTCCTTCCCAAGACAATTCCAACAACAACAACAACAACAACAACAACAACAACAACAACAACAACAACAACAACAACAACAACAACAACAACAACAACAACAACAACAACAACAACAAGGAGAAAGGAGTTTACAAAGGTAAAAAAAAAACTTTCTTTTGAAGAGCTAAAGGCTTTCCTTAAAGATCACAAATGATTTATGGGGAGCAAGGACGTGGCTATCGCTCTTGTCCCAAAAGAAATGCCCGCAATGAGACTCCTAGAGCTTCCACGATCAAAGCTTCAAAAGAGGATGCTCATTGCAAAGGATCATCCCTTTCATATGCTTGGGGGAAGGTGAGGGAGCATGATGCCTTCATCCTATTTGATCCTAGCTTTACTCACAACTTCATATCATTGGAGTTGGCCACAAAGCTGGGCATACAAGCTTTCGAGATGGGAGATCCTATAAATGCTGATGGGGTTTTCAAGGGACAAAAAGACTCCGTTAATCCCTTGATTGGGAAGTTGAGTCTTCATGTCCAAATCTACATCGACAAAGAAGACTTTTTCATCTCTCCTCTCCAACATGAGGATGTTATCCTAGGGGCACCATGGTTCAACCGCATGGCTGCCAACATGAAGTTCCCGAAAAGGAGAATCTACTTCACCTACAGGGAAAAGAGTATGTATATAGATGTTGATAAGTTCGGTCGTACTATACCACTTGTAAATTCACCTGCTTTTGATAAGTCAATGAAAATTTCGGTTTCCTTGTACATGATTTTTGTCAAAGAGTCTCTAAATGATGCTAATGTTTTAACAAAAAAAGGGGTAGGAATCAAGAAGAATTAACCTTGTCTAATTTTCAAATGGATTCCAAGATGTATTTATCAATGACATCCTATGGAGTTACGTCCAAAACGAGGGGATGATGACCATATGATAGAGCTTCTACCCGGGAGCTCACCGCCTAATAAACCTCATTATGAGGCAAGTGCATGAACGGGTAGACAAGGGGATCGTGAGGCCTAGCTCATCTCCCTTTTGTTCTCCAGTCTTTTAGTGCAAAAGAAAGATGGCATATACTGCATGTGTGTGGACTATTGAGCACTAAATTGCATCACTATCAAAAAAAGATTTCCCATACCGCGGGTAGAAGACCTGTTTGATAAGCTACAAGGTTTGAACTACTTCAGTAGGATTGACCTTAAAAGTGGTTATCATCAAATAAGGTCAAATAAGGATAGCGAATGGAGATATCGTAAAGACCGCGTTTTGTACAATGTTTGGTCTTTTCTCATGCATTTTGGTTTGACAAATGCTCCAGCCACGTTCAACCGCCTAATGGAGAAAATCTTTAGACCCTATCGCAAGTTCATTGGAGTGTTCTTTGACGATATGCATTAGGAAGAGGACGGGGTCTAGGAGGGCCTCTTTATTTGCCATGAGATCAAAATGAGCTGCCAAGTCTATAGTTCCTCGTATGTTCTTGTCTTTATAGTAGATCTTAGTTCAGATGCTCTTATTGCACAAGATGCTAGCTTTGATCAAAATTGGATCATAGATTCTGGAGCGAGTTTCCAAATGGTTCTTTACGTATGCACATACTAGTTGCAAAGTGAAGCTCGATGATGCCTATGAGCTTGAGATACATGGTCATGGAGACATTAAGCTAGTCATGCAAAATGGCACAAACTTCATAGTCAAGAACATCAAACATGTTCTCAAGTTAGCAAAAAGTTTGATATCTCTTGGTCAGCTTAACGACTTGGCTTACACGACCACCTTTGGGAATGGCTCATGGTAAATTCAGAAGGGAAATCTTGTGATTCTCAGGATTCAAAACCATGAACACTTTACTCTATGTTTGTTTTGTGTGTAAAAAAGGTTTTTCTATTCATAACCGAGTTGCCGTATAGTGAGTTGTGCCATAGCTGGCTAGGCCATGTTACCCAAAAGGGAATGAAAACACTAGCTCGTTTTGGTATCTTTCTTAAGTTATTCAAAATTTTCTATATGTGAGCATTGCATTTATGGTAAAAAAACTAGGACCACCTCATCACCAATGATATAGAAACATTTGGAACCATTAATGCTTGTTTATAGCGACGTTTGCAGTCCTATGCCGACCAAGTCTCTAGGGGGGAGCTAGATATTTTTTGAATTTCATAAACAAGTCCACTAGGAGGATGTGGGTTTATACTTTGCAACATAAGAATCGGACCTTCTCTACTTTCTAAAAATTAGTAGCATTGGTATAGAATCAGTCTGGAAAGAAGACGAAAAGCTTGAGGACTGATAATGGTATAGAATACGTCTCCAAGGAGTTTGTGAATTTCTGTAGCAAGAGAGGTATTAAGTGGTAACTTAATGCACCTTACACACCTAATCAAAAGGGAATTGCAGAAAGAATGAATTGTATGACTCATGAGTGAGTCACAACCATGCTTTCTATGGAAAATCTGACTCAAGGCTTTTGGACAGAGGTAGAATAGATAGTAGTACATATCATCACAACCATGCTTTCCATGGAAAATCTGACTCAAGGCTTTTGGGCAGAGTTAGAATAGATAGTAATACATATCATCAATTGGTCACCTAGTATGCCAATGAATTACCAGATTCCAAAGGAGCGGTCCAAAAAAAAACCACATTATGATCTTTTTCGTGTCTTTGGATGCGAGGCATACATACATGTGTCCAAGGAGCAAGCTAGACCTAAAGTCACACAAGTGCATTTTCCTTGGTTATGAGAAAATAGACAAATGGGATATTGTCTCTGGCACCCAAAATTTTGCACAATAATTTGCAGTTCACATGTTATCTTCAACGAGTCGCAAATGCATAAGAAACCTATCAAAGAAGTTGAGTATAGAAAACTCACATTTAAGGACATTCCCTTAGAATTTGCGAAAACTCAAAAGCAAGTGGTGTACCTTCCACAAGAAGTGCTCCAACTGACAAGGCAAAGACAAATAGTTAGGCTTTGAGATGATCTACTAGATCCTCACATCAACCTGAGCGGTTTCAACCAAGATTGGACTATGTCATGATGACTGACTGCGGTGAGCCGTCTTGCTACGAAGAAACCATGCAAATGGATAACATTTTCAAGTGGGAGCAAGCCATGAAATCTTAGCACAACTTGATTGTCAATAATGAGACACGGGACTTCGTTGAATTGCCAAAAGGCAAGCATGCCTCACCTTGCAAATGGGTTTACAAGAAAACATTTACATCTGATGATCCTCAGTCTTAGTACAAGGCTTGATTGGTTGCTAAGGGATTCAAGCAGTAGAAGGGATTTTAAAGAAACATTCTTGCCTGTGGTCAAGATGACTACATTGTATATTGTAACATTTAATGGTCTAGTAACTTGTGTGTAGCAGAAAATAAGATAGACATAATGAGCATTTCATTAGAATAGCTTCCTAATGAGCATAGCAAGAGTGTTTGGATGGAGAGATCAACAAAAATCATAAAACCTAGTTAGATATGCATGAAAAATACTTCAAAAAGAGAGAGAAATTAAGCTATTGACAATAGTTGAGGACCGGATTTACATGGAGCTGGTCCTCCAAAATGCTTTGTATTTTAGGTTTGCCCCATCAAGGGAGAAATTTTACAATACAAAACTTTGTGTTCCTTCAATAACTTGCTGGTGCAATGAAGATGGAAGCTTCAAGCACCAAGCTTACACATGAAAACACAACATCAATTCTCTCACAGTCTCAGACCCAAGACCTCACACACCTTCGAAGATGGTGAGAGCTAGCGGGGTATGAGAGTAGATCGAGAGGAAGAAGGACGAGAAAGAAGTATGTCCCCTCACATACTCACTCTTAATAGCTTGCATAGCTTAGTAATTAGCATGGTGGAGGAGATGGCCATGCATTGAAGCTTGGCTCTTGGTTGGATTTGCATCACAAAGCCAAGAGTTGTTGGTGCATGGAGTAGATGATGAGCTTTCCGTTAAATCTTGAGAAGGAGATAGTCTTCTTTACTTCACACATGAGCTTGTGTGAGTGTGTAAGTGATAATGCCTTGCAAACATCAGGCCCCCCTCTCTCTCTCTCTCTCTTGGTTGACCCCTCCTGCTAATTGCACATGCTGGCATCCTATTGGACCCTGCAAAGCTTAGCCAATGACAATTAAGAAGCATAAGTGATAGCCTTGTGACATGTGTCCCCCTTCCCATTTTGTGAGAGCTTTAGGTAGTTAAATAATGCAATTAAACTCTCATTGGACATCTTAGTCTTCTGGCCAATAGGAATCAGGCAAGCCATTGGGTTGCTGAATGCTCATTGGATCCCTTGGGAGACTGTCCAATAGTCTTCTAGAGAGCTTAATTTCTATTGGTTCTTTTATCAAGTGTTTTTAAATGAATTAAACTAAATGTACTCTAGCCTAATTCTCATTGGTCCACCTCTATGGCCATCCAATAGGATTTGAATGCACCTTGGGGGCAGCTGGGCTAGGGAGCTGACATGTGTCCACCATTCCCTTTGTGTAAAGGGAGCTTGCAAGAGTGTGTGTGTGTCTCTCTCTTATCCCCTAAATATAAGGCTCGCCCACTCCTAGATAGGGATGTGGGAAGACTTTTGAGTCTTCCCACAAGTATCCAATTTATCCTAAGGCTTGACCATTAGACATTACCTTTGAATTTTGGAACCTTAGCATTTTGGAAGTCTTAATGGTCTGAACCTTAGGGTCTTTGAAGCCCATTGATGCACATTGCTCTTTTGTAGATGCCCCCCCCTTTGGATCCCTATTTTCCCTCCTTTGGATCCCTACTGTGACCGATTTGCCAGCCTAGCCAATATTCTAGCTTTTTCTCCCCTGGTACTTCCCCATATTAAATGATCAGTTTAACATGAGAAAAGCATTTAGGAGAATTAGATATTAGCTATTATGAAATTACCTCTGTCTTGAAATCATAGTCACGACTATGGGGTAGATAAGATAAAGCCTAGTCATTAGTCCTTTTCCTAGCAGGTAGAGGATCCCTATTTTACCCTACGACATCGTTCCAGAATGGATGACTAATCCATTTAGCCCTTGAGAGCCTAAGATACCGCAAGCATGCGCGCGTGCGTCCCCCCCCTCCCCCTCCCCTCCTTTTTTTTGTTGGATTGGGCCTCTTGTAGCAATACAAAGACAAAACCATCAAACTTCACATTGTCTTTTTCCTTTGTCACAAGCCTAAAGATGGAGACAATAGTGATAAGAATATGGCATTTCATCAAGAAATATTTGCACACGATCAGTTGTCAAGAATAATCCCATCACTTACAATTAACTTCTTATTGAGATTTTCAATCATTGTAAGTAATAAATCCATATCGTTCTCCTTGTGCATGACCTTGGACTCTAGCTCCTTACATAGGCAAGCAACTTTTGTCGATTCTTACTTGCATACAAAGATGCTAGCATGTTCCATGCATGTTTTACTACTTTTGTTGAGCAAATGTATGGAGTAATGGAACACGTAATGGGAAGCGCAATAAGCACATGAGCCTTGGAATCCCTTGCATCCCAACATGCCTAATTAGTAGTAGGCTAAATTACTCAATCACGAGAAGTGCATAACTTGCACCATCATTCAATGAACCTGTATCCACAGATGTTGGTCTTGCATCAAAACCATGCAACATGCTCCAAACGGCCTTTATAACCACAACATGTTGCATCATATATGCCCAATGTGGGTAGGTGTCTCCATCTAGTTTTTCCTCTAACAGAAAACATGCAAAAAGCATCATTTTTGCAACCATGGTTGATGATTGCATCTGATGCAGAGATTGCTTCTATGGAGCAAATACCGCAGTAAACCATCCGGTGTTGTAGAACACAACCCACAACACACTACACAATTTGAAAAAAATTGTAGTGTTGAAAGCCTATATGAAAGGAGATAATTGATTGCGCAACACTGTCAATAGTGGAAATTGAAGTTGAAATGAGCTCAAATCAAAATTTTGACAACACCAAGATCTTTAATTTTCTCAAATTCTATGTTGCCCTCCAAACACTTACCAAACATCACCTCAATTGGAGAACGTGAGCTAAAGGTGTATTGGTGACCCTAACCTTGGATATCAAAGCCCGCTTTGATACCAATCATTGGGAATATGGCTACAAGAATGTGCAAAAAGATGGAGAAGATGAGAGATAATCTCAACAGTACACAACACAGAAAGTAGTATAAGTGTGTGCCAATACCAAGATAAGGTTTGCCCTAGAGTGACGGGTGTTTATACAACTCGAGGTTAAAAAACCCTCCCAAAGAAGGAGAAAAGTGCCTCAACAATCTTAAGTGTGTTAAAACATATCACTACCATAATATGGTAACAACGATGTACTCTCAAACATTCAATCAATTGGGTAGTTATGGCATTCAATTATAGTTCAGCAGGTCCACATTTGATACAGAGCCCCCTCTCAATCCCAAAGAACATGTTGCATGTTTACAGCTACTACGTGGCACCGACAAGGATACATTTAAAAAAGGTAAATTTTCAACAAGATGGCTATTCCTCATCTGTGACTACAATTACCATGTGGATGACTTACTGCTTCTACTAATTGAACTTGTTAGCTTATTCCATGACCGAGAATTGAAATTTTGTACATTACCAAGAAGCCAAAAAACCATTCTTTGCTATACTGATGACTGAAGGCCTACTTCATTCTCCATGTGTTTCCAAGCAAGGCCCAAGTCCCTAGCATGTCGCTGCAATCTGGTCATTACATCCATGTAGGATCTGTTGTTGTTGTTTGTAGACCCTGCCTCTGTGAACGCCACGCATCAATGGCCCCTGGGGAACTTGCTCGCGAGCTTCAGAACGAGTATATTGGCTCTGGTCGTTCTGGGGGGGGGGGGGGGGGGGGGGGGGGGGACAGAGAGAGAGAGAAGTGTCGGTATAGTGAGGTACCAGGCCTGCTTCCTCCAAATCCTCCATCACTACACCGGAAGGGATGACGAGCCGGTCGTGGCCAATGCTGATGCCGGTGGCCTCTCGCATCAGCATCCTCTGCATCTCAGTGTGAATTTGCACGCAGAGCCAAGACAGAAAATCTTTTCAAAAAGGCAAGAGCGTGTTCACAAAGCGGCTGCGAACGAGGGTCATACTTTGGACACTCAATTAGTGTAGAAACCACAGCTTGAGATAATAAAAGTTAGAAAACCTATGCATAAAAGAAATTAACTATAAATTCACTATATTTGGAAGGTTTTACACTAAATTTCTTCAAACTCTTTAGGTTTTCTCACCCTTAAGTTTTGAATTTAGAGGTAATTTCCAAACTCAAGCATTGGTACAAACCGTCAGCGGCTAGTCATGCTTGGTTGGGTCCCCGCTAGAGGGACAGGTACCTTGTGCTCACTTGGTGCTCATTTTGCTAGGGCTCTTACCCTTGAACACTCGAGTCCTAGGGTGGGTCCCCGAGGAGGAGGTTGCTAGCTTGTTGCTATGAGATCTCTCCGCTTTTTCCAATACATGTGGTGCATCAATTAGGTAGCAATGGTGATGCCTACGTGTGGCTCTTTCTTGCCGATGGTACGTGGACCTTGCCCGACCATGTTTCATAGCTAATATTCAGAAGTAACATGTGTATCCTCCATCAAGACATCCTGCCCTATGCATCTCATGGGGCACTCGATGCTTGAGGATAGAGGCTCATGGCGCTGCTGGCTCGTGGATTCACTATTGCAAGCTAATCAGGTTTCTCCTAGCGCCAAGGTTTTTGGGTTTCTTAACAAATTGGCTATCCTCTTCCCACTCACCCTTAAGAGAACTAGAGTGAGCATTTTCATGAGACTACCTTGAGAACATAGACTACCTTGCTCTTTGACGGACCATCTCTCATTTGGACCTCTTTAACCTTGGCCCCGTGTTGAGATAGATCCATAAGCAATAGAGATAGCATTTGGACAAGTGTACTTCTTTCCCCTTTTGAGAGAGAGAGAGAGAGAGAGAGAGAGAGAGAGAGAGAGAGAGAGAGAGAGATTAGTTAATTAAGTAAATGTATCTAAATTCTCATTGGACCTCCCTAAAGGCCATCCAATAGGCTTTAGGCACAACATGAGCGCAACATGGGTAGGTGCTAAAAGCACATATCTATATTCACTTACTCTTGTTTCATTAATTTTCCCACATTAAATGATCTGTTCAATATGAGAAAATCATTTGGGATAGGTAAATATTAGATTTTATTTCATCATCTACATTGGCGGTGAGTTGAAGTCAAACCAATGAGGTAGAAAAGAGAGCTCTAAACTTTTCCTTGGCAAGATGGTCATTAGCCAGAACTATAAGATTTCACATTGCTTGTCTCCATGATCTGGTTGCAAAAGCCATGGATCTAGTGCCTCTAATGTATGTCTATCATTCATAAACTACCTTACCGAGCTGTAAAATGACCGATCTCAACAAAGATGTTCGGTTGCAAGTTATTGTGGGAAGCTTTCTCAATTGGAAACAAGATTCTTGTTAGAGGGCTTAGCCCAAATATTTTCTTTGGATGTAAAGCACCTTTAGAGGATCCTTTGCATTTGTTTAAAGGTTGCCCTTCTTCATTCAAAAACACATAGTGTGCCAAAACTACACGGTAGACACTAAAGAAAGATGAAATAATGGCACATGAATTGTCTACAATGTGCAAAAACATACAATCAAATGACACTAGTGTGCTTCCAGTTAAAGTTTTTTTTTTTTTGGTTCACAACCATTGTCCTTTCTTTTGCCATAATTAATGGTAGAATGCACCATCCCCTTAATTAGACATATGGAATGCATTGCTAAACAAGGATTCATACAATGATGATTGTAAAGCCTTACTAGGAGCATGAACCTATATTGAGTAACATGTGTAACTATAGCCAACCTTACCTATATTACCCATAAATGTACCATCAAAAGATAAAAAACTTTTGGTTGATTACTATACAAGACTTGAAAATATATGACATTGCAAAATTGACTCAAAGGTGGATACCTTATAGGGTTGTCAAATTGGATACATAGGAGCGAGAGATATAAAATGTTTATTTTCATTTGCAAAAGGCTTCCTTTTTTATTTTCATATGTAGGATTCCTTGAAGTTCCCGCTTAATATTAAAATCTTTCCATTTAAGAAATTAACATATAACCGCTTTTGATAGCTGCTTGTAACCCTTAGCCACACAACCATTCTTTGATTTTATGTAAAGAGAGAGAATGATGGAGCTTGAGCTCTTGCAAGCAAACATGCACACAATTAAGAGAGCACACAATGGAGACGAAGGTTCAAAATATAACATAATAAGGTGACTGTGTACAATAGAAAACACAAAACCAAATAGCAATTGAGCTAACAAGACAAGGACTATTACTCTTCACGAGTAGACTAGCCCAACCATATAGGGGTGAGAGCTTCCCACTACTTTCTTGGGCATCTGCAAGGCATTGTACATTACAAAAACACATGGTATCAATCATGGGCATGGCATGTTGCTCAATAGATGAGTTGGGACTTACTTGGTTAATTTTGATTGTATTTTAGTGTTTTATGAAAGGTATGTGCATATGGGGTATTTCTCAATCGAGGTATTAATATGTTAAAAAAAGATTTTATCTTTTGCCAAAAAATACCACTGGAGAACTTAAAAGAGTCTAAGAGAAAGCATGCATGATTGATGGTAAGCATGTAACCTTATTATTTTTTAATTGAAAACCAAGATGCACTATTAACATGTCCCTTTAGTTCAAATGATTAAGTGCAAATGAGTCCAACAAAATGCAAACCAAAAAAATTAAATCCAATTAGATCACTTGAATTCAATTTAAAGAGAATTTGAACCATAGCATTGTTCATGAGGCCTCAATTGTCTGCATTTTAAAGCAATTAAGTCAAATGCTAGACCCAAATGCTTCCAATCAATAGCATTTCAAATAAAGTTATCCTAAACCCAAATTGAGTACATTACAACTAGGTCTAGAGCATCAAATGAGTGGGATTGAGATAAATTGAATTAAATTTCATGTTGATTGAATGTCAAATGCGTCCGACATAGAGAATTTTAATCGTAAACGAGTTAAATTGAGTGCAATAAAGTGTAACAAGTTCAAGTAACAATTGATAAAACATGGGTGCATAACCTTCATGTTTTGATCATATGTATGTATGATTTCACTCATTTGTGACTGTCATTGAAAATGAGTGGACCTAAAGTGTGAAATCGAGTTTCATTCTATTGAAATGAGTTTGACCAAGAAAATTTGAGTTTAGAGGAGTCAAATTTACTAAGTGGCATTAGATCCTTGATCAGCTGGAGGATCTCCTTTGGAAACTTTATATCCAATTTTTTGATGGTTTATCACAGATCCACTGGTAGTGCAGAAGGTATGTAGGCAATTCCAAAGGGTAGTAATAGATGGCTCATCCTGCCTCATCATAGCATTTGTATCATCAGCAAATTGCTGAAGGCACAGGTCTTTGCTAGCACCAAGGATGTGGGATACCTTTTATCTTGCCTTCCTCTAATTCTGTCTGCACCAGCCATCCCAATGCATCAAAGCAGATCGCATACAATAAGGGGAAATAGGGCAGCCTTGTCTAATGGATTTCATCATAGGAAAGACATCAATAAGATCACCATTGAGGGAGATTTTAGCACAAGCATTGCCAAAGAGAACTTGGACAAACTTAATAAAAAGTTTTTCAATTCCTATATCATGAAGAGACTGAAAAATAAAATCATAAGCCTTATCAAATTCAATCTTGAAGAACTTTTGGTGCTTTCTGCAGTGCAACACATTTGGCATACATATCGACTAGGGAAGTTCCAAGAACGACGTCTCTTTTCAATACCCTCTGACTAACAATATCATCATGAATTTTGGTGTCCATATCAGCATCTTGTGTAGAGCCACATGATTCAAGATGCACGCATAGGTGATTGCATCTAGAGAGCAGTGTGTTCCAAGAGATGAAATTCCGGACAGAAAGCTCCTTAAGCACTTTTTGTGCTTTCTCAAGCACACTACATCTTGCATACATGTCGATCACTAGGGTAATCAATTTCATGTGCAAGAAACCAGTCTTAATGGGCTGCCTATGATAGTCATGATAATCAATTTCATGTGCAAGAAACCAATCTTAATGGACTGTCTCATCCCACATAGTTTCTCCTTGGTTACCTATTCAAGAAAACCAGAAAAAATGCCAACTGTTAATTGATCAATACCATCCATTCTTTTGCCTCTGTACAAGAAAAACAGAATGAAGGTCAATGCTGATCACATAACATTCATGCTTTAGCCTCTACAATTGAAACCCATTTGAAGAGCTCAACGTCAAGATACAACATATCCTTTTGCCTCTATAAATTGAGATAGAATAAAGATTAATGGTAATCAAACAATAACATTCATGCTATTGAGAGCAAAAGATGCTACTAGCTTCATAGCCTTCTCTCTCTCTCTCTCAATATAATAATCAATATATAATTCTCCTAAATGATTTTCTCATGTTAAACTGATCATTTAATATGGGGAAGTGCAAGGGGAGAAAAATCTAGAATATTGGTTAAGCTAGCAGACCGGGCCACAATAGGGATCCAAAGGGGGGGCCATCTGCAAAAAAGAAATGTGCAACAATGGGCTTAAAAGACCCTAAGGTTCAGCCCATTAAGACTTCCAAAATGCTAAGGTTCCAAAATTCAAAGGTTGTGTCCAAAGGCCAAACACTAGGGAAATTGGATGCTTAGTGTGTGTCACAAAAAGTCTTTATCAATCCCTACATAGGAGGGGGCGAGCCTTGCAAGTAGGGGATGAGATAGAAACTCTCTCTCTCTCTCTCTCTCTCTCTCTCTCTCACACACACACACACACACACACACACACACACACACACACACACACACACACACACACACACACACACACACACACACACACACACACACACACACACACACAAGCTCCCTTTACACAAAGGGAATGCGGGACACATGTCAGCTCCCTAGCCCAGATGCCCACAAGGTGTACTCAAATCCTATTGGATGGCCTTGGAGGTAGACCAATGAGAATTAGGCTAGAGTAAATCTAGTTTAATTAATTTTAAAAAAATTAGTAAAAGAACCAATGGGAATTAAACTCTCTAGAAGACTATTGGACAGTCTCCCAAGGGGACGAATGAGCATTTAGCAGCCCAATGGATTGCCTGATTCCTATTGGCCAGGAGGCAAAGGGGTCCAATGAGAGTTTTGTTTAATCAAATAATTACTTAAAGCTCTCACAAAAGGGGAAAGGGGGACACATGTCAGAAGGCTATCACTTATGCTGCTTAATCACCATTGGCTAAGCCTGGGGAGGTCCAATAGGATGCTAGCAAGAGAAAATAGCAAGAGGGGTCGACCAAGAGAGAGAGGGGGCTCATTTTTGCAAGGCATTATCACACACACACTCACACAATCTCATGTGTGAATTAAAGAAGACTCTCTCTCCTTCTCAACCTTTAATGAAAAGCTTATCACCTACTCCAAGCTTGTGAGAAGGAAGGCCTACACCAACAACTCTTGGCTTTGTGATGCAAATCCAACCAAGAGTCAAGCTTCAATGCATGCTCATCTCCTCTACCATGCTAATTACCAAGCTAAGCTATGCTAATATGAGTGATTATGTGAGGAGATGTACATCTTTCTCGTAAGAATACTCCTTCTTCCTCTCAATCTACTCTCATACCCCGCTAGCTCTCACCATCTTCGAAGGTGTGTGAGGTCTTGGGTCTGAGACCGTGAGGGAATTGATGTTGTGTTTGATAAGTGTTTTGCATAGTGCATGAAGTTTCCATCTTCATTGCACTAGCTATTATTGAAGGAACACAAGAAATTGTATTGTAAAATGAATCTCTTGATGGGAGAAACCATAATACAAAGCCTTTTGGAGGGGGGACCGGCTCCATGCAAATCCGGTCCTCAAATGTTGTCAATTGCTTAATTTCTCTCTCTTTTGAAGTATTGTTCATGCTATCTAACTAGGTGTTATGCTTTTTGTTGCTCTGTCCACCCAAGCACTCTTGTTACTCTCATTAGGAATCTATTCTTATGAAATGTTCACTATGTTCATGCTATTTTCCGCTACACACAAGTTACTAGGCCATTAAATGTTACAATATAACATAAATTGCTCAAAAAATTTACAATAATCTCCATCATCCTGTAATATATTTTCCTCTCTAAGGACAATGTGTGCAGTTGTGGTACTTGCAAATCAATGATAGAGTGTGTGAGATATAGAATGTTTTGATCCCTTCCCTTTTATAGCTTCGTCTACAACTATGAGACTTTATTTTGTTTTCTTATTTATATTAGCAATAAATATATCAATAAAGAAACTTAGTTGATGATCGAGCGAGTAACCATGATATTTGTCAATAATTAGTTGTTTACTTAGCTTAATGATTTTTTTCTAAAATGAAACTAGGGGCAGACAAACTTACTACAATTACTTGATCCATAGTAAGTGATAAATTACTAGATGAAACACCCTTTGCTATATAGGAGTTTATAAACTACCAGATGAGGATGCCAAAGAGCTAGCTACTATATAGGAGTTCATAACTTACTAGATGAACTTACTAGATAAAGACGTCCAAGAACATGTTTCTATATAGGAGTTTCTGACTTACTATATGAACTTACTAGATCAACACGTCCAAGAGCAAGTTACTATATAGGAGTTTGTGATTTGCTAGATGAATTAGAAAATTGCTAGCTTACTTGCTAGATTAAATGTGAAAACTCCTACTTGTAACTAGGAATTATTGAGCATGTACTCTAACTTGCTATCTAGAAACACGTCCAAAGCTCCTTGTGGTGGTGGATGCCTTTGTGTCCTAGTTGCACCGGGCAAGAAGCTGATGAAGGTGCATGAGGGGTGTGGTGGGGTGATGGAAGGGAGGCGTCCAGAGAGATTGCACAGAGGAGGGGGTGACGTGGACAGGAGTAGATGCTCCCAACCGAATGCATGAGAAAGAATTGTGCACGCGAGGTTTGCAGAGAGGTGTGTGAGGCGCATATGGTGGGGCGTTTTGGGGGGTAGTCAGTTTGTTTGAATATGGCAGGAATATTTGGGGGAGAGAGAGAGAGAGAGAGAGAGAGAGAGAGAGAGATGGATGTCATCCATCAACACGAGCACGCAGATCAAGGGAGACACTCAAAGAGATTGGGAAATTTGTTTTTTGCTATCAATTGCAGACTCTCGTGCTATTGCAGACAAGGAAAGAGAGAGAGAGAGAGAGAGAGAGAGAGAGAGAGAGAGAGAGAGAGAGAGAGAGAGAGAGAGAGATGTCATCCATCAACACGAGCACGCAGATCAAGGGAGACACTCAAAGAGACTGGGAAATTTGTTTTTTGCTATCAATTGCAGACTCCCGTGCTGTTGCAGACAAGGAAAGAGAGAGAGAGAGAGAGAGAGAGAGAGAGAGAGAGAGAGAGAGAGAGAGAGAGAGAGAGAGAGAGAGAGAGAGAGAGAGGCGACCTGCGTCAGGAGAGGAGATGAACCTACAGATGGGTTGTTGTTTTCATAGGAATCAAAGGCGGCTAGATCTCTCTCTCTCTCTCTTGTTTTCACTTTGCAGGTGTGTTGTCTCTTTGCATTGCACGACAGAAAGTTGCAATGGGAGGGTGCGATGGGCAAGATGTGAGTGTGATGGTTGCGTAGAGGAATATGTGGGCAATTGATAGGATGAAGGCAGGAAGAGACTTGCGGATAGGGAAGAAATTGATGACTTGAGGGCTGGGAAGAACTTGGGGGCAACACCATAGCAATAGTTGCAGGGGAATATGGACAATAATGATCAAGGTGGGGATGATGAATCTAGAGGCCAAGCGACAGAGGTCTAGGTGACGAAAATGAGAAGGTTGATAAGCGGAGAACGAGAAGATTCATTAGGGGCCAATGACAAGGAGAAAGCACCCGAATAATTTGAGTGTGATATTGTGCAGGATGACGATGCTTGTGCCATGGCATTGGCAAAGGATAGAACAGCAGGCTGAGACCACATGCTGCAAACTTTTGATGCAAGCCAGAATGACATAGAGTCTCGCTGCACTGTCGAGGCCATGAATTTCCAGCGCACCCATGGGCTCGTCCATGGCAGATAAGAGATATGCGCGCAGGAACATTCACGGTAAGAGATATATGAGAGATTACTTTCAGGGAAGTGGGAGAAGGAATTTGCCACAAACTATTTTCTCTCAGAACGAGTTCTTGTAAAAACTATAAAAGGATTTAATGCCAAAGTATGTTTGGTCGAGTTTGTGTACACGATTTTAAAAAAAATTATGAAAGCTAGAATGATGCGGAGATCCTATTTTTTTGAGTCAAACTAAGCAATAAGGACATCTCTCTCTCTCTCTCTCTCTCTCTCTCTCTCTCTCTCTCTCTCAAACGCTGTAACATGCATCTTTCTTTCTCTTTGTGGATCGATCTTCTATTACACGAAAAGGAAGCATCGTTTTCCCACGTGGAGTAAGCACTGTGCTCTTTAGTGTGCTCAACGTATTGCTCAATGAAGCTATTGATGTTGGGGTAAATATAGCACTACGATGATCTTACAATGTGGTCTCTCACTTTTGAAATAACTATCACTAATCATTTATGAAATTGGAGATTTTGTGATTTTTGTTGAATGTAGGCCTCGTGATTTTATCACTTGTTCTTTTTTTTTTTTTGCAAAACCCACAATATGTTGGTGATTATATTAATTGTTTGGGTCTCAACTGATGTATCCTTAGGGTGTCCTTTGTATGAGGTGGCAGCTTGTGCAGGGGTAGTGGAAATTTGTTGGTATATTGCTCGGTTTGATTTGTTCGTTATTGTATGCTATGTTCTTCTAGCGGGTTGTGTATGCTTCCGTGGCTCATGCCGAGCATGAAAACAAGGAAGATTCTTAAAAATATTTCCTATTATACAAAGAAAGCTAGTCTGATTTAGAGAGTTTTATAATGCTAAACATTTTAATCTCTCCCTAGAGTAGCCCAATGACAAACTCATGTGCTGAGATCGTTTTGTGGCATATTTTCTCCCACATTATAATAAAAATTGTGTGGTAAAGATACTAATCTACATGCATTTTGAGGACCTTTAGTTAGCGTTAGAATCTTTACTTCAGGGTGTAGACTAGCTAGCGACGAAGACCTCGCCCACCTGTTCATGGAATGCCCGACAATAAGAGGAATGGTAGGGAAGGTGTGAGCATGGAAGAAAGGTTTTTCCAAGAAGGATTTGTGCATTGGTGGGAAACAATTTGGAAGACATGCACTTCTAATCTATACTCACTTCATGAAGAGCACATGTTTGGACGGTCTTTGATCCCATTAAGGAGCTCAAAGGTAGAACATGCATTTCAAACTGTCAAATCATTAGGAAGAGGATGGGGTGTAGAAGGGCCTCTTTATTTGCCCTATGAGCTTATGGAGGTGATTAACATTTTGATGAATAGGTGTACGCCATGTGTACAAGAATGGTGGGTGTGTAAGAGATGTGTAAGAGTGGTCAAAGGATGCACTTTTTCCCCCAAAAAGGTGGAAAAATTTATGATTTTTAGCCTTTCAGAACTCCCATATATGATCTCCGATTTGCATAGATCTGTAATCTACGCGTTGAGCTTCCATAGATATGCTACATGATATGGTTTTACCCGCTAGATTTGAAATTTCATTTTTTGGGGGAAAACTTTGAATTCAAATAAACTAGTTGTTTTCCTGTTTGAATTCAAAAGATGTCCTTTGATTACTTTCTTAATAGTAAAGGTTTGACTTCCTTAAACTGCAAAATAAAAAGGCATTCCTAGATGCCATTCTCTTCCTAATGATTGTTTCTTCAGTAGTATATAGAAGGAAAGGAATTGTCGGGTTTTTGACAACAACCTCTCAGTGGCTAGCTTCTCAGAGATTATACAAGAAAGTAAGTAGTTAATATATGTTATTGGTAAAACACAAAACTTGGATGATTGGTTTAGTGCTTTCCTCGACATCCGCTTGGATATGGACTAGACTTTTGGTATCATTACGTATTCATCTGTCCTCAAGGCTCGCCATGAGCTTGAGGCTGTCCTCAGCACCCTATTGGTTGATTGTGTTGGTCATGGAGGTGATGGGGGCATAAGGTCCCGCCTTGTTTACGGCTATATATGTTCGTTGTTTGTTGATTTGGCCTGGTGGACTAGCTGGATGGTCTGGCAGGTCATCTCGTTTGGTGGCTGTTAAGTATGGAGCTTGATTTACCCCTTGTAATTTTTTGTGGTAAAAACGCACATTTGTAAGGCCCCCATTATGAGGAGAAGCCATCGTGCCTGAAGAAAAATAACTCTTTGGAAAATAAGTTCACTCGTCGGAAACCAAAATTTTCACGGCCCGGAATATTCCTTTTCGCTAGAATATTATGGACAGATGGCAATCAAAAAGTGGTTGGAAAACGACCGGTCGGTTGGCCGGTGGCCGGTAGTGAATGGCTGGTGGTCGGAAGTCAATGGCCAGTGGCTGGTGGCCGAAGTCAAAAGCGGACTTGTATTCTCAAGGGCGGCCACACATGGGCGGATTGGAGGATCCGATTTGGACTTATCTACACAAGGGCGGCTACACATGGTTGCCTCTCATAAGAGAGGCCATTTCTACACAATTTCATAGTGTGAAGTTGATGCAACAAGGTGGGTGTGAGGTGGTGAAGGTGAAGCAAGGCGGGAGCTCTATTAAGGGTATAATCCCTTTGTAAACTACTTCTTGTTTTGAAGTACTAAAGCCATTGAGTGGCTGCTTTCCCGTGGATGTAGCCCACGTTGGGTGAACCACGTATATCGTGTGTACTCTCTCTCTCTCTCTCTACTCTATAATCTCTTGTGTGTGAAATCTATCTCTCTCCATTAAGTAATCTACTCAAATATCTATTTAGCTACGTCATATTTCCTAACAGTGGCATCCTTAGGACTGCTTGACTATAGTTTTGGTTTGTTATGCTTGGGTGGCTTCCATATCAGCTGCTTCTCCGTGTTGAGGGTGGCTCCCTTGATTAGCCGAAGTAGTCTTCTATTGGGTTTGGGTACGTGCTATGGCTCGGGTGCGAGCATGGGTATCTTTGTAATTCTTTTTGGAGTTCGCAGATAACACTCACAATTTGTGAAGTTTGTCCCCAAAAAAAAAACCATTGGAATATTTACGGTCATGGTGCCAAAGCTTGAAAAACCTAGTGTTTTACATTTGTTATTCTTTTTTGACTAGAATTCTTTCAACTTCTTTATGCATGTACGGGGCAAATTACATTGATCACAAAAAATTCATAGGATAAATGCTAAAGGTTGGTGTTATGGGGTGCCATGGGGCTGTCATAAAATCTAATATGTAATGAACCCAAATGATTTTCTCATATTAAACTGATCATTTGATGTGGGAGAATAAACAAGAATAAGGGTTAGAATATAGACTTGTGCTTACAGATCTATCTCAACACAGGGGCAATGGTAAAGGGGTCCACATGAGAGATGGTCTGTCAAAGAGCAAGGCTAGCCAATGAAGCTTAAAGACCTTAGGATTAGCTTCATTAAAGACCTCCAATGGGGGAAACCCGACCCAAGCTTGAGGTGCTTGTCGTGCTTGTCCGATTTGAACTTATCTACACAAGGGCGGCTACATATGGTTGCCTCTCATAAGAGAGGCCATTTCTACACAATTTCATACTGTGAAGTTGATGCAACAAGGTGGGTGTGAGGTGGTGAGAGTGAAGAAAGGCGGGAGCTCTATTAAGGGTATAATCCCTTTGTAAACTACTTCTTGTTTTGAAGTACTAAAGCCATTGAGTGGCTGCTTTTTCGTGGACGTAGCCCACATTGGGTGAACCACGTATATCGTGTGTACTCTCTCTCTCTCTCTCTATCTACTCTGTAATCTCTTGTGTGTGAAATCTATCTCTCTCCGTTAAGTAATCTACTCAAATATCTATTTAGCTACGTCATATTTCCTAACAATGGCATCCTTAGGCCAGCTTGACTATAGTTTTGGTTTGTTATGCTTGGGTGGCTTCCATATCAGCTGCTTCTCCGTGTTGAGGGTGGCTTCCTTGATTAGCCGATGTAGTCTTCTATTGGGTTTGGGTGTGTGCTATGGCTCGGGTGCGAGCATGGGTATCTTTGTAATTCTTTTTGGAGTTCGCAGATAACACTCACAATTTGTGAAGTTTGTCCCCAAAAAAAAAAACCATTGGAATATTTACGGTCATGGTGCCAGAGCTTGCAAAACCTAGTGTTTTACATTTGTTATTCTTTTTTGACTAGAATTATTTCAACTTCTTTGTGCATGTACGGGGCAAATTACATTGATCACAAAAAATTCATAGGATAAATGCTAAAGGTTGGTGTTATGGGGTGCCATGGGGCTGTCATAAAATCTAATATGTAACGAACCCAAATGATTTTCTCATATTAAACTGATCATTTGATGTGGGAGAATAAACAAGAACAATGGTTAGAATATAGACTTGTGCTTACAGATCTATCTCAACACAGGGGCAATGGTAAAGGGGTCCACATGAGAGATGGTCTGTCAAAGAGCAAGGCTAGCCAATGAAGTTTAAAGACCTTAGGATTAGCTTCATTAAAGACCTCCAATGGTTAGTGTTAAAAGTCCTTTGATCTTAGGTAAGCTAGGGCTGTGCTTGAAGTGGGAAACCCGGCCCAAGCTTGAGGTGCTTGTCGTGCTTGCTAGCTAAGGTGCTTTAGGTGCTTAATGACTAAGGTGCGTGAGGTGCTTAATGACTAAGGTGCTTGAGGGTAAGGTGTTCCCCAAAAGTCAAATATAATCCCTACTCATGAGGGGGCCAATCCTAATTATAGGGGCTAGAGAGAGAGCACACACACACACACACACAATCACAAGTCAAGCTTGGTACCAAGAATGCAAATACAACACTTGTTAAGCTCCTCCTCATGTTGCCTTCATAGTGTGCCTAAAGCCTATTGGCTAGCCTCCCAAGGGGTCCAATGATACTTTAGTTGATTTAATTAATTGTCTTTGCATTTCTCAAGTCCTCTCTCTCTCAAAGGGGAAAGGTCCGACACTTGTCTGAAGATTACTCTTGTTGTTGGATATGCACTAAGCCTGTGATTGGCCAAGCTTGAGGAGGTCCAATCATATGAAATGTAGTGCTAAAAGAGGGGGTCGACCAAAGCAAGGAGGGGGGTTGCTTGGGGGATACTCTCTCTCTCTCTCTCTCTCTCTCTCTCTCTCTCTCTCTCTCTCTCTCTCTCATTGTGTAAAGTGCAAAGTGCAAGAGCTCCATCTCCTTATCCAAGCTAGTAGAGAAGTTGAGAGCCTACACCAACACTCTTGGCTACGGAATGCAAATCCAACCAAGACCCATGCTTCAATGCTTAAGCTTGCCATCTTCTCCATCTTCATTACTATGCTATTATGTAAGGTAGCAAGTAGAGTGATGATAAGTGAGGAACTATTTATTTTTCCTATGAATGTTTATTCTTCCTCTTCCCTACCCTCATTCCCCGCTACCTCTCTCCACCTTCAAAGGTGTTTGAGGCCTTGGGACCGAGACTTGGGATTAATGCTTTTTACAAAGTCTATGTTATGCTCATGATGCAGAAAGCTTTCCATCTTCATTGCATCACCTAGGTCACAAGGAATAGAAAGATTGTATTGTACCAAGTCTCTCTTGATGAGAGAATCTATAATTCAAATGCATATTGGAGGAGGGACCGGCTCCATATAAATCCGGTCCTCAATTGTAGTCAAGTTCTCTAAACTCTCTCTCTTGCAAAAGTATTGTTCATGCCAAGTTAATTAAGTACTATGATTATGTTGCTACCATCAATTAAGTTCACCCTCTATGTTCTCAAGGTAGCCTCACAAAAATGCTCTCTTTGTTTATCCTTCCGCTATTCTCAAACTTCACAGGCCATTTCCATTACATTGGTATTAGAGCATTTGGTTTCTCTTTTCATGCTTAAGAAGAGAGGTCCTTAAGTAGACTATTAATGCTTGATTTTGTTGATTATATTAGGGTGAGTGAGATTGGGATCTATTATCGGTTTTGTTGAGCCCATTATGTGGGATATGTTGCATACCTCGGGAGCTTTGGTCTTAATAATGGTGTCTTTTTAGACTTGCCTCTGGCTTTACCATTATTGAGCCATAAGAAGTCTGAAATGAGGTATCCCTTATAAATTCTGCAATATTAAACCCACTCCACTACTCTCTATAGTTAACCAATTCAAGCCATGGGTATAGATGCTTAAGTGCTGATTTTCAAAGGCTAAGAGGAGCAGCAACTAAGGTTTTGAATTTCCAAAGAATACACTAAGTAAACACACAAAGTATTCTATACATAAGTATGATTAACATGGCTGACAATAACCAAGAGAGTAGAATGAACATTGATAACTTTGATTTTGCACTTGAAGGTACTAATGCTGATGCCCCCATCTTTATCTATTATCTTGTTACTAGGTTGCAGCAAGCTATGGGCAACCCTACTTTGCAAGCCAAAGTTACTCAACAACTTCATGCTTATGGGATTCCGCTTCCTCTCCAAGAGGAGAGAGATCTTAGGAGGCCTCTTGATGAGACCCCCAAAAGAAGACTGAAAGGGTGGTGGTAATGTATGTGTTAGTCTCTACCCAACCATGCTATCTTATAGTGTCCCCCTAGCGTACACACTGTCCGGTCGTGCCAGTGGCCTTGCCCACAGGACCCATGTCCTTACACTACTCCCCTTTGGAGAATCATTTTTGTCCTTGAAAATGAACGTAGGAAAATATTTCTTAAGTGCGGAGACATTCTCCCATGTAGAACCTTGTTCAGGTCTATCTAGCCATTTAACCAGCACCTGTCATCTGACATGATGTCTGGTGCGAAGCTCATGAGAATCCAAAATCTTTTCGGGCTCATGAGGGATGCTTGGCGGTTCGATAAGGTCAACTATGTCAATGACATTATCATTCTGTCCTAGCTGTTTTCGTAAACAGCTAGCATTAAAAACAAGATGAACTCGTGAGTGCTCTGGAAGAGCTAACTTATAGGCTACTTGACCTATACGTTTGAGAAAGGTAAACGGTTCACAATAACATGGTGAAAGTTTATCAACTTTTCTCATCTTCAAACTTTTTGAATGCTCCAGAACTTTGACGAAAACCTTGTCTCCTTCTTCGAAAGTAGCAAGACGACAATGCTCATCTGCATACTTCTTATATCGATCTTGAGCTTGCTTAACATTTTGTCAAGCAACTCGAAGCATGTCAAAATGGTCTTGGAGAAAATCCTTTGCTTGTTGTATCTTCTCCTTAGCCAACTCCACCGAAACAGGTGATCTAGGTTGAAATCCAAATAAAAGCATAAATGGACTAAACCCTGTAGTGACATGCTTTGAACTATTATAAGCAAATTCCAATATAGGTAAGTAGTCTTCCCAATTGGTTTGCTTCTTGCTAGCATACGCTCATTGCATATCCTCTAGCACTTGATTAACTCTTTCGATTTGACCATCTGATTCTGAATGATCAGCCGTACTTAGATTAAACTTAGTTTCCAACATTTGAAACACAGCTCTCCAGAAGTGATTATCAAACTTTCGATCTCTCTCACTAATGATACTAGCTAGAAGACCGTAGAGTCTATATATATGCTCTACAAATAGTCGTGCTAATTTTGGTGTCTTAACCGTAGTCTTAGTTTGAATGAATCGATCCATCTTTGTGAGACAATCTACAATTACCCATATGGCATCACGGCCACAATTTGTAGTAGGTAGTCCTACTACAAAATCCATAGAGATACTCTCCCACTTACCTTATGGAATCTCTAAAGGATGTAAAAGGCCACCTACCTTGAAGCGCTCTGCCTTATTAACTTGGCACTGTTGGCAATTTAGTACGTACTCTTGAACGTCATGATGTAAGCCCGACCAATAAAATTGCCGTCGAACTAAGGGATACATATTACGAATACCTGGATGACTAGCACTTGGAATATCATGATACTCATATAAGATTTGGCGCCTAGTGTCTGAGTCCTTTGGCACACATACTCTAATCTTGTGAAGTAAGTAGCCATCATCAATGGAAAAATTCTTCCATCGCTTAAGCTCTTACTGAGTAGGGGTGGAGCTCTGTCAAGCTTGCTTAACATTCTGTCAAGCAACTCGAAGCATGTCAAAATGGTCTTGGAGAAAATCCTTTGCTTGTTGTATCTTCTCCTTAGCCAACTCCACCGAAACAGGTGATCTAGGTTGAAATCCATATAAAAGCATAAATGGACTAAACCCTGTAGTCACATGCTTTGAACTATTATAAGCAAATTGCAATATAGGTAAGTAGTCTTCCCAATTGGTTTGCTTCTTGCTAGCATACGCTCATAGCATATCCTCTAGCACTTGATTAACTCTTTTGGTTTGACCATCTGATTCTGAATGATCAGCCGTACTTAGATTAAACTTAGTTTCCAACTTTTGAAACGCAGCTCTCCAGAAGTGATTATAAAACTTTTGATCTCTCTCACTAATGATACTAGCTAGAAGACCGTAGAGTCTATATATATGCTCTACAAATAGTCGTGCTAATTTTGGTGTCTTAACCGTAGTCTTAGTGGGAATGAATCGACCCATCTTTGTGAGACAATCTACAATTACCCATATGGCATCATGGCCACAATTTGTAGTTGGTAGTCCTACTACAAAATCCATAGAGATACTCTCCCACTTACCTTATGGAATCTCTAAAGGATGTAAAAGGCCACCTACCTTGAAGCGCTCTGCCTTATTAACTTGACACTGTTGGCAATTTAGTACGTACTCTTGAACATCATGATGTAAGCCCGACCAATAAAATTGCCGTCAAATTAAGGCATACGTCTTACGAATACCTGGACGACTAGCACTTGGAATATCATGATACTCAAATAAGATTTGGCGCCTAGTGTCTGAGTCCTTTGGCACACATACTCTAACCTTGTGAAGTAAGTAGCCATCATTAATGGAAAAATTCTTCCATCGCTTAAGCTCTTATTGATTAGGGGTGGAGCTCTATGTGGTGGAGTTTTCATCTGCGCGTGCAGAGACATGTTGATCTGGCTGTACAGAGACATGTAAGTGTGAGGGATCCCTTTTTAAAACTGCACTCCACACTTTAGCATATGATTGATCTTGTGCACACTTGCCATGTAATGACTTCAAAAATCCACTCTTTATTTCCATGAAATCAAGTGAATTAATCTGAGACATCCAACTTAGTGCATCCGCTACTACATTATATCGCCCCTTGCAATATTGTAGCTTACAATCATAATCTTGAAGGATTTCTGTCCATCTAGCTTTTTGGCCCTTCAAGTCCGTTTGAGTAGTAAACCATTTGATACTCTCATGGTCAAAAACTACTTCAAACTCGGCACCATATAAATAGTTTCGTCACTTTCGTAAAGCGTGAATTATGGCATAGAGCCCTCTCATAGATAGAATAATTTTGTTGAGATCTATCTTACTTTTTACTTTCAAAGGCTATAGGTCTTCCCTCCTGGACAAGTACTACACCAATTGCTTTATCACTAGCATCAATATCTGCCACAAATGGCTTAAGTGGGTCAATGATTGCTAGGATGGGAGCAGTGGCTATAGCTACCTTGAGCTGTTCAAAGCTGCGTTTTTGGGCTTCTTTCCAAGAAAAGGTCTTACCTTTTGCTTTAAGTTGATCCATCATAGGAACATCAATTTTGGCATAATCACGGATATACTGTCGATAAAATCTAGCCAAGTCTTTATAATTAATTGAAGTTCCTCAACCGTGCTCGGATGTGGCCATCGAAGAATGGCAGTGACCTTGTCAGTGTCCATTTTGATGCCAAAATAAGAGATCACATGATTGAGGTAATGTATCTCTGTTTTAAAGAAATCGCAGTTACTTTGCTTAGCATTCAACACGTGGGCTCGTAGCTGTTCGAACACTAATCATAAGTGTTGTATCTGTTCATCTTGAGTCTTACTATAAATGAGAATGTCCTCAAGGAAAACCACAATAAATTTTCCAAGATAGGGACGTACGACATTATCCGTGATTGTCATAAATGTAGCTGGAGCATTGGTTACACTAAAAGACATAACCAAAAATTCAAAATGTCGGAACCGTGTTCTAAAGGCAGTTTTGGAGATATCTTACAAAAGGACATGCCTGGTGGTATCCTGAATGAAGATCTATCTTTGTATAGTATCTTTCCCCATGGAGTTGATCAAACAACTCATCCACTAAAGTCAGAGGATACTTGTTCTTGATGGTTATGGCATTTAATCCGTGATAATCTACGCACATGCGCATAGTATCATCTTTCTTTTTTACCAATAGAATTGCTGATACCCAAGGCGAAGTGCTAGGCCTAATGAAACCACGAGCGAGGTAGTCAGCCAACTAAATCTCAACCTCATTGGATTCTTTAGCACTCATACAATAAGGTGGTTTACTCACTGATTTAGTGCATGGCAAGACATCTATGTCATGCTGCACATCACGTGTAAGGGGTGAACGCGACGGTAAATCACTTGAGAATACATCACTATACTCCATGAGTAAGTGAGTCAGCTTTTGCCATGCAAAAGGAGAAAGTAAACTAGAGTTTTATTGGGATGGAGAATCTTGTAATTCCTGTAATATTTGTTTTACAACAGTTGCACGTTGCTCTATAGAATTAAAACTGAGAGCACTTTGCTCGTTAGATTTGTTAACCCTTTGCTTATTATTGGAATTCATTGCACTTTGCATACGATTACTAGAATTCACCGGACTTTGCTCTTGAGAATTCACAAGACTTGGAGACAAGCAGTAAAACAAAAAGACTTCATCTATTATATCTGCTTTTTTCAAAACAGAAGGCTTGACTGTACATATAAGAGGTGCAGATGGTATATTTTTCTCACCAAGCAAAAGCACATGTTTACCATTGGCCATAAAGGATAAGGAGTTGTGTTCATAACTAGTGTGCAATGTGTTTCCTAAACCATGCAGCCACTCCAGTCCTAAAACTACATCAACACGGTCCATCTTCATAACTTGGAAGTCAAAGTTCATTGTATGATCTTGAACAATAAGCTCAACCCCTTGAACTACCGTGTCCCATACTTCTTTATCATTCCCAGACATCTGCTCCACCACATACTTGTGAGAGTAGGGAGTCTGTGTAAGCTTCAATTTCTTGACTAGCTTATAGTTCAAGAAGTTATGAGTTGCAGCATCATCCACTAAAATACGAACACGTTGTCCGTTAATAGTGCCATGCATGCAAATCAAATCATGGGGGGCAAGGTGGGTTGCCACATTGAATCAAACACACAACATTTGTGTTTTTCTTCCATATGAAGAACCTCTACAACACAATATTTAGGAGATGAATCTAATGTGAGGCGTTGCACCGTGTGCATGGCCTTTTCTTTGCCTTGCAAAAGAGGACAATCTTTCTTGTTATGTTGGTCCAAAGATATTTAAAACACAAATTGTGTTTCTTTGCACGCTCAAAATCAGTGCTGGGAGACCCACGTGGAGTATCTCATGATTGCTTAGGCTTCTTAGTCTCTTGTGGGCGTGGAGAGGTAGATCGTCTCTTATTCCTCTTGGAACGTGTGGGAGATCTACCTCGCCATTGGCTCTTAGCCACATTGCTCTTAGAAAAATTATTCTTAGAGTAGAGAACATTTTCTTTTGTCTCTTGGTCATCATCATATCTTTTGGCATGACTGATGGCTTCTTCTAAAGTTTTTGGATGTTGGGTCTTGACATGAAGACGATAGTCTTTGCCAAGACCCCTATTAAAACCTATCTTTTGGAATTTATCTAGACCTTCTAGTTTTAATATGATTTTCCGATACTTCGAAAGATACTGTGTGAGAGAGAGGCTAGACATGCCGCATGCATCCCATACTAACGAATTCTTATCTTCTTCATTAGAGTCCAAAAACTCTTTGGAGAAAGAAGCTTGAAACGCAGCCCAAGACGGATGACGATCATCTGTTGGAAATGTCATCCACCACTTATAGGGCTTGCTTTTAAGATATAGACTTGTTTCTGCAGCCGTCTTTATATCCGGGGTGTGTCTCAATATATGAATATCACTCCATTTGTGTAAGAATGTATTGATTGCATCCTTGTTGCGATCACGCTCTTCCCCGTGAAACTCAGGAATGGTGATATTCTTAAGTAATGCATTGCTACCTTCTGCATCTTCTGAAGCACTTGTCTCTTGGACTCCTTGGGTTGTGTGATCTTGGTTCCCTTGAATCGTGCCACTAGTGGCTCCTTGAGCCGTCTGTGAATTCATAAATTTCACAAGTAACTCCGGAAAATTGGTAAGATTTGCATTGAGTGCAGAGAGGTTGCGTTGAAGTATGCTTTGGTGATTTTACAAAGTCTTAAAAATAGCCATATCTACAAGGCCATGATCTCCTAGATCATCATCATCATGCATATTAGTGTCAGCAGCACCCGTGGTGCTCTGATTTTGATCTACGTCCTCAAAATCAAAAGTGTGTGTAGGTGGGATATCCTCACTAGCCATGGTAAACACACACTAATATAAAGAGAGAAAAAAAAAACTTGCACCTTGTGAAATTGAAGTCTTTGTGTTTTGTATGCTCCGCAATTTGCGTTGCATGCAAACCTCGCCTTGCGGGAATTGTAGCGCTTCACGTGTCGTTCTTAATGAGAGCACCTTTGTTAATTCTTCACAAAAACTCGTCGTTTTTGTGAAGGCTTTTGTTCACTTTGAAGCTACTTCGTTGAGAAAAAAAGAATTTATGGAGGAAAACTTGCATTCCTCGAAGAAGTGAAAAGGAAGGGTGAAACTACTTTCTTGAAGTTTGAAGCTTTCCCTTTCCTTCTAGCTTTCCTTTCAACACAAGTATGCTACCTTTCCCTGTTATACACAACAAGGGTCAATAGCTTGATGGAAAAGTGTTGGCCCTCTTACCCTCATGGGGTGGGTTCAACCCTCCTTCATGCAAGGGTTAAGCGGGCCTTCCTACGCACATAGGCAGTGGCACCAACAAAAGCCTTCGGAGCCTCGGTGCCGTCGAGCTACCGATCGAGTTTGCCTTGGTCGCCCGCCTTGGATGGCATATGTGGGATAGTCGGCTGTCTCTGTCTGTCCACGGTGTGCACGGGAAACTATGCCTGACTTCTTTTTGTTGCATAATGGATACATCACTGTCTGCGGAACAGGGGAGAGAAGAACCACGTTGTATGCACATGTAGTCCGCTTTTCCCCTTTCCCAAAAAAAGCTTGGATACAAGTGAAAAGGCGGTGGTGATAAGTGTATTAGTCTCCTCCTAGCCGTGCTATCGTATAGCCTCCCCCTAGCGTACACACTATCTGGCTGTGCCGATGGCCTTGCCCGCATGACCCATGTCCTTACAAAGACTCTCTCCCATACAAGAGGTTGAATTGAAAGAGCAAGAAAGTACTGAATCCCTAAATTCCTCTGAAGATGTGGTTCCACAAAACTGGCGGTGTAGACGATTGCCAACTCCTCCCAAGAGGAAATGGTCAACCCACAATCCTTCTCCTCATCACTCCAAAATGGAAGAGAGGAAACAAAGGAAGAAAAGGGCAAGAAAGAGGTCACCCTCTTCTCCTTCTTCTTCACCTTCCTCCTCTTCTGACGAAAGCTATGGCTATTCTCCTAGAGAATACAAGAGGGGAGGACATTGCAAATATTACCATGCATGGCGAAGGTCACAAAAGCTCAAGAAGTTGAAAGAGGGAGGAAAGGGTATCTCCTTTCTCACCTATGATGGCACTTTTGGTGCCACAGTATTGGCTTTCATCTAGCAATTTGATGCGGACATTTGGAGATGAGGGCTTCACGGAGTCCTCCAAGCGACAACATGTAGCTATGCACTTTCGAAAATTGGCTTGTCAATGGTGGGCTAGCCTTTGTGGCAGTGACGAAGCCCCAAAGACATGAAAACTCTACGTTTTCATCATAAAGAAATTCCTTCTAAGCAATGCAAAGGACAAAGTGCTTACCAAATGACGTAGTTTGAAGCTTCTCTCCCATGAGTCTATTCACAAATATGTGGAAAAGTTTTGGGATTTACATCTCAAGGCTACTATCTTTCAAAAGATAGACTTTACTGAGCAAAAGCAACAATTTTGTGCGGGATTTCCTGAAGAGATGGCCGAGTATGTCAACTCTCAATGGCCTGTTTCTATCACATAAGTAATTCACCACACCATGGTTGCTTTACGCATCAATTTCCAACAAGGGGCTAAAAGGAATGTCAAGGCCATGGAAAACAAAGACAAAAATGATGCAAAGGAGAAAACCAATGCCCAAAATTCTTTCCAAGGCAATTCCAACAATAACAACAACAACAATAATCGGTCCAAAGAGAAGGGAGTCAACAAAGGTAAACATAAACTCTCTCCTGAAGAGCTTGAAGCTTTTCCCAAGGATCATAAGTGTTTTAAGTGTGGGGAGCAAGGACATGGCTATCGTTCTTGCCCCAGAATAAATGCTCACAATAAGACTCCTAGAGCTTCCACTATCGAAGCTCCAAAAGAGGATGCTCATTTCAAAGGATCACCTCTTTCCTATGCTTGGGGAAAGGTAAGGGAGCATGATGCTTTCATCTTGTTTGACCCTGGCTCTACTGACAACTTCATATCCACGGATTTGGCCACCAAGTTGGGCATTCAAGCTTTTGAAATGGGAGATATTGTAACTTCCCATATCACTTTCAAGGGATAGCAAGCCTCCGTTACTCCCTTGATTGGGAATTTGAGGCTTCATGTCCAAATCTATGTTGACAAAGAAGATTTTTTCATCTCTCCTCTCCAACACAAGGATGCTATCCTAGGGGCACCATGGTTCACCCACATGGCTACCAACATGAAATTCCCTAAAAGAAGAATCTACTTCACCTACCATGGAAAAGAACATGGATATAGATGCTAGTAAGTCTTGTCGTACTATACCACTTGTAAATCCTCCTGCTTTTGATAAATCAATGAAGAGCACAGTTTCTGCATGTATGTTTTTTGTCAAAGAGTCCCTAAAAGGTCTAAATGTTTCATCAAATGTAAATGGTAGGAATCAAGAAGAGTTAGACTTGTCTAATTTTCTAAAAGGATTCCAAGATGTGTTCATTTATGATATCCCTATGGACTTACCTCAAAAACGAGGGGATGATGACCATCAAATTGAGCTCCTACCAGGAAGCTCACCGCCTAAGAAGCCTCCTTATCGAGTTTCCCAAGCTCAACAAGAGGAGATCATGAGGCAAGTAGAAGAATTGGTAGATAAAGGGATTATGATGTTGGAATTAGGGCTGCGGAGAAACGCACACATCTTGGAGAAGACGAAGGAAGCTCAAGGCCACAATATGTTGGTGATTATATTAACTGTTTGGGTCTCAACTGATGTATCCTTAGGGTGTCCTTTGTATGAGGTGGCAGATTGTGCAGGGGTAGTGGAAACCTGTTGGTATATTGCTCGGTTTGATTTGTTCGTTATTGTATGCTATGTTCGTCTAGCGGGTTGTGTATGCTTACGTGGCTCATGCCGAGCATGAAAACAAGGAAGATTCTTAAAATATTTCCTATTATACAAAGAAAGCTAGTCTGATTTAGAGAGTTTTATAATGCTAAACATTTTAATCTCTCCCTAGTGTAGCCCAATGACAAACTCATGTGCTGAGATCGTTTTGTGGCATATTTTCTCCCACATTATAATAAAAATTGTGTGGTAAAGATACTAATCTACATGCATTTTGAGGACCTTTAGTTAGCATTAGAATCTTTACTTCAGGGTGTAGACTAGATAGCGACGAAGACCTCGCCCACTTGTTCATGGAATGCCCGACAATAAGAGGAATGGTAGGGAAGGTGTGTGAATGGATACAAAGATCATGGAAGAAAGGTTTTTCCAAGAAGGATTTGTGCATTGGTGGGAAACAATTTTGAAGACATGCGGTTCTAATCTATACTCACTTCATGAAGAGCACATGTTTGGACGGTCTCTGATCCCATTAAGGAGCTCAAAGGTAGAAAATGCATTTCAAACTGTCAAATCATTAGGAAGAGGATGGGGTGTAGGAGGGCCTCTTTATTTGCCCTATGAGCTTATGGAGGTGATTAACATTTTGATGAATAGGTGTACGCCATGTGTACAAGAATGGTGGGTGTGTAAGAGATGTGTAAGAGTGGTCAAAGGATGCACTTTATCCCCCAAAAAGGAGGTGGAAAAATTTATGATTTTTAGCCTTTCAGAACTCCCATATATGATCTCCGATTTGAGTGGAGATCATAGATCTGTAATCTACGCGTTGAGCTTCCATAGATATGCTACATGATATGGTTTTACCCACTAGATTTGAAATTTCATTTTTTGGGGGGAAAACTTTGAATTAAAATAAACTAGTTGTTTTCCTGTTTGAATTCAAAAGCTGTCCTTTCATTACTTTCTTAATAGTAAAGGTTTGACTTCCTTGAACTGCAAAATAAAAAGGCCCTCCTAGATGCCATTCTCTTCCTAATGATTGTTTCTTCAGTAATATATGGAAGGTAAGGAATTGTCGGGTTTTTGACAGCAACCTCTCAGGGGCTAGCTTCTCAGAGATTATACAAGAAAGTAGTTAATATATGTTATTGGTAAAACACAAAACTTGGACGATTGGTTTAGTGATTTCCTTGACATCTGCTTGGATATGGACTGAACTTTTGGTATCATTACGTATTCATCTGCCCTCAAGGCTTGCCATGAGCTTGAGGCTATCCTTCTCCGCACCCTATTGGTTGATTATGTTGGTCATGGAGGTGATGGGGGCATAAGGTCCCGCCTTGTTTACGACTATATATGCTCGTTGTTTGTTGGTTTGGCCTGGTGGACTAGCTGGATGGTCTGGCAGGTCATCTCGTTTGGTGGCTGTTAAGTATGGAGCCTGATTTACCCCTTGTAATTTTTTGTGATAAAAACGCACATTTGTAAGGCCCCCATTATGAGGAGAAGCCATCGTGCGTGAAGAAAAATAACTCTTTGGAAAATAAGTTCACTCGTCGGAAACCAAAATTTTCACGGCCCGGAATATTCCTTTTCACTAGAATATTATGGACAGATGGCAATCGAAAAGTGGTTGGAAAACGACTGGTTGGTTGGTCGGTGGCCGGTAGTGAATGGTTGGTGGTCGGAAGTCAATGGCCAGTGGCCGGTGGCCGAATTCAAAAGCGGACTTGTATTCTCAAGGGCGGCCACACATGGGCGGATTTGAGGGTCCGATTTGGACTTATCTACACAAGGGCGGCTACACATGGTTGCCTCTCATAAGAGAGGCCATTTCTACACAATTTCATAGTGTGAAGTTGATGCAACAAGGTGGGTGTGGGGTGGTGAAGGTGAAGCAAGGCGGGAGCTCTATTAAGGGTATAATCCCTTTGTAAACTACTTCTTGTTTTGAAGTACTAAAGCCATTGAGTGGCTGCTTTCCCGTGGACGTAGCCCACGTTGGGTGAACCACGTATATCGTGTGTACTCTCTCTCTCTCTCTCTACTCTATAATCTCTTGTGTGTGAAATCTATCTCTCTCCATTAAGTAATCTACTCAAATATCTATTTAGCTACGTCATATTTCCTAACAGTGGCATCCTTAGGTCAGCTTGACTATAGTTTTGGTTTGTTATGCTTGGGTGGCTTCCATATCAGCTGCTTTTCCGTGTTGAGGGTGGCTTCCTTGATTAGCCGATGTAGTCTTCTATTGGGTTTGGGTGTGTGCTATGGCTCGGGTGCGAGCATGGGTATCTTTGTAATTCTTTTTGGAGTTCGCAGATAACACTCACAATTTGTGAAGTTTGTCCCCAAAAAAAAAACCATTGGAATATTTACGGTCATGGTGCCAGAGCTTGCAAAACCTAGTGTTTTACATTTGTTATTCTTTTTTGACTAGAATTCTTTCAACTTCTTTATGCATGTACGGGGCAAATTACATTGATCATAGAAAACTCATAGGATAAATGCTAAAGGTTGGTGTTATGGGGTGCCATGGGGCTGTCATAAAATCTAATATGTAACGAACCCAAATGATTTTCTCATATTGAACTGATCATTTGATGTGGGAGAATAAACAAGAATAAGGGTTAGAATATAGACTTGTGCTTACAGATCTATCTCAACACAGGGGCAATGGTAAAGGGGTCCACATGAGAGATGGTCTGTCAAAGAGCAAGGCTAGCCAATGAAGCTTAAAGACCTTAGGATTAGCTTCATTAAAGACCTCCAATGGGGGAAACCCGACCCAAGCTTGAGGTGCTTGTCGTGCTTGCTAGCTAAGGTGCTTGAGGTGCTTAATGACTAAGGTGCTTGAGGGTAATGTGTTCCCCAAAAGTCAAATCTAATCCCTACTCATGAGGGGGCCAACCCTAATTATAGGGGCTAGAGAGAGAACACACACACACACACACACACACACACACACACACACACACACACACACACACACACACACACAATCACAAGTCAAGCTTGGTACCAAGAATGAAAATACAACACTTGTTAAGCTCCTCCTCATGTTGCCTTTATAGTGTGCCTAAAGCCTATTGGCTAGCCTCCCAAGGGGTCCAATGATACTTTAGTTTATTTAATTAATTGTCTTTGCATTTCTCAAGTCCTCTCTCTCTAAAAGGGGAAACGAGGACACTTGTCTGAAGATTACTCTTGTTGCTAGATATGCACTAAGCTTGTGATTGGCGAAGCTTGAGGAGGTCCAATCATATGAAATGTAGTGCTAAAAGAGGGGGTCGACCAAAGCAAGGAGGGGGGTTACTTGGGGGATACTCTCTCTCTCTCTCTCTCTCTCTCTCTCATTGTGTAAAGTGCAAAGTGCAAGAGCTCCATCTCCTTATCCAAGCTAGTAGAGAAGTTGAGAGCCTACACCAACACTCTTGGCTACGGAATGCAAATCCAACCAAGACCCATGCTTCAATGCTTAAGCTTGCCATCTTCTCCATCTTCATTACTATGCTATTATGTAAGGTAGCAAGTAGAGTGATGATAAGTGAGGAACTATTTATTTTTCCTATGAATGTTTATTCTTCCTCTTCCCTACCCTCATTCCCCGCTACCTCTCTCCACCTTCAAAGGTGTTTGAGGCCTTGGGACCGAGACTTGGGATTAATGCTTTTTACAAAGTCTATGTTATGCTCATGATGCAGAAAGCTTTCCATCTTCATTGCATCACCTAGGTCACAAGGAACAGAAAGATTGTATTGTACCAAGTCTCTCTTGATGAGAGAATCTATAATTCAAATGCATATTGGAGGAGGGACCGGCTCCACATAAATCCGGTCCTCAATTGTAGTCAAGTTCTCTAAACTCTCTCTCTTGCAAAAGTATTGTTCATGCCAAGTTAATTAAGTACTATGATTATGTTGCCATCAATTAAGTTCACCCTCTATATTCTCAAGGTAGCCTCACAAAAATGCTCTCTTTGTTTATCCTTCCGCTATTCTCAAACTTCACAGGCCATTTCCATTACATTGGTATTAGAGCATTTGGTTTCTCTTTTCATGCTTAAGAAGAGAGGTCCTTAAGTAGACTATTAATGCTTGATTTTGTTGATTATATTAGGGTGAGTGAGATTGGGATCTATTATCGGTTTTGTTGAGCTCATTATGTGGGATATGGTGCATACCTCGGGAGCTTTGGTCTTAATAATGGGGTCTTTTTAGACTTGCCTCTGGCTTTACCATTATTGAGCCATAAGAAGTCTGAAATGAGCTATCCCTCATAAATTCTGCAATATTAAACCCACTCCACTACTCTCTATAGTTAACCAATTCAAGCCATGGGTATAGATGCTTAAGTGCTGATTTTCAAAGGCTAAGAGGAGTAGCAACTAAGGTTTTGAATTTCCAAAGAATACACTAAGTAAACACACAAAGTATTCTATACATAAGTATGATTAACATGGCTGACAATAACCAAGAGAGTAGAATGAACATTGATAACTTTGATTTTGCACTTGAAGGTACTAATGCTGATGCCCCCATCTTTATCTATTATCTTGTTACTAGGTTGCAGCAAGCTATGGGCAACCCTACTTTGCAAGCCAAAGTTACTCAACAACTTCATGCTTATGGGATTCCGCTTCCTCTCCAAGAGGAGAGAGATCTTAAGAGGCCTCTTGATGAGACCCCCAAAAGAAGACTGAAAGGGTGGTGGTAATGTGTGTGTTAGTCTCTACCCAACCATGCTATCTTATAGCGTCCCCCTAGCGTACACACTGTCCGGTCGTGCCAGTGGCCTTGCCCACAGGACCCATGTCCTTACACTACTCCCCTTTGGAGAATCATTTTTGTCCTTGAAAATGAACGTAGGAATATATTTCTTAAGTGCGGAGACATTCTCCCATGTAGAACCTTGTTCAGGTCTATCTAGCCATTTAACCAACACCTGTCATCTGACATGATGTCTGGTGCGAAGCTCATGAGAATCCAAAATCTTTTCGGGCTCATGAGGGATGCTTGGCGGTTCGATAAGGTCAACTATGTCAATGACATTATCATTCTGTCCTAGCTGTTTTCGTAAACGGCTAGCATGAAAAACAAGATGAACTCGTGAGTGCTCTGGAAGAGCTAACTTATAGGCTACTTGACCTATACGTTTGAGAATGGTAAACTGTCCACAATAACATGGTGAAAGTTTATCAACTTTTCTCATCTTCAAACTTTTTGAATGCTCCAGAACTTTGAGGAAAACCTCGTCTCCTTCTTCGAAAGTAGCAAGATGACAATGCTCATCTGCATACTTCTTATATCAATCTTGAGCTTGCTTAACATTCTGTCAAGCAACTCGAAGCATGTCAAAATGGTCTTGGAGAAAATCCTTTGCTTGTTGTATCTTCTCCTTAGCCAACTCCACCGAAACAGGTGATCTAGGTTGAAATCCATATAAAAGCATAAATGGACTAAACCCTGTAGTCACATGCTTTGAACTATTAAAAGCAAATTCCAATATAGGTAAGTAGTCTTCCCAATTGGTTTGCTTCTTGCTAGCATACGCTCATAGCATATCCTCTAGCACTTGATTAACTCTTTTGGTTTGACCATCTGATTCTGAATGATCAGCCGTACTTAGATTAAACTTAGTTTCCAACTTTTGAAACGCAGCTCTCCAGAAGTGATTATAAAACTTTTGATCTCTCTCACTAATGATACTAGCTAGAAGACCGTAGAGTCTATATATATGCTCTACAAATAGTCGTGCTAATTTTGGTGTCTTAACCGTAGTCTTAGTGGGAATGAATCGACCCATCTTTGTGAGACAATCTACAATTACCCATATGGCATCATGGCCACAATTTGTAGTAGGTAGTCCTACTACAAAATCCATAGAGATACTCTCCCACTTACCTTATGGAATCTCTAAAGGATGTAAAAGGCCACCTACCTTGAAGCGCTCTGCCTTATTAACTTGACACTGTTGGCAATTTAGTACGTACTCTTGAACATCATGATGTAAGCCCGACTAATAAAATTGCCGTCGAATTAAAGGCATACGTCTTACGAATACCTGGACGACTAGCACTTGGAATAGCATGATACTCAAATAAGATTTGGCGCCTAGTGTCTGAGTCCTTTGGCACACATACTCTAACCTTGTGAAGTAAGTAGCCATCATTAATGGAAAAATTCTTCCATCGCTTAAGCTCTTATTGATTAGGGGTGGAGCTCTATGTGGTGGAGTTTTCATCTGCGCATGCAGAGACATGTTGATCTGGCTGTACAGAGACATGTAAGTGTGAGGGATCCCTTTTTAAAACTGCACTCCACACTTTAGCATATGATTGATCTTGTGCACACTTGCCATGTAATGACTTCAAAAATCCACTCTTTATTTCCATGAAATCAAGTGAATTAATCTGAGACATCCGACTTAGTGCATCCGCTACTACATTATATCGCCCCTTGCAATATTGTAGCTCACAATCATAATCTTGAATGATTTCTATCCATCTAGCTTTTTGGCCCTTCAAGTCCGTTTGAGTAGTAAACCATTTGATACTCTCATGGTCAAAAACTACTTCAAACTCGGCAGGATATAAATAGCGTCGCCACTTTCGTAAAGCGTGAATTATGGCATAGAGCTCTCTCTCATAGATAGAATAATTTTGTTGAGATCTATCTAACTTTTTACTTTCAAAGGCTATAAGTCTTCCCTCCTGGAGAAGTACTACACCAATTGCTTTATCACTAGCATCAATATCTCCCACAAATGGCTTAAGTGGGTCAATGATTGCTAGGATGGGAGCAGTGGCTATAGCTACCTTGAGCTGTTCAAAGCTGCGTTTTTGGGCTTCTTTCCAAGAAAAGGTCTTACCTTTTACTTTAAGTTGATCCATCATAGGAACATCAATTTTGGCATAATCACGGATATACTGTCGATAAAATCTAGCCAAGTCTTTATAATTAATTGAAGTTCCTCAACCGTGCTCGGATGTGGCCATCAAAGAATGGCAGTGACCTTGTCAGTTTCCATTTTGATGCCAAAATAAGAGATCACATGATTGAGGTAATGTATCTCTGTTTTAAAGAAATCGCAGTTGCTTTGCTTAGCATACAACACGTGGGCTCGTAGCTGTTGGAACAGTAATCATAAGTGTTCTATCTGTTCATCTTGAGTCTTACTATAAATGACAATGTCATGAAGGAAAACCACAATAAATTTTCCAAGATAGGGACGTAAGACACTATCCATGAGTGTCATAAATGTAGCTGGAGCATTGGTTAGACCAAAAGACATAACCAAAAATTCAAAATGTCGGAACCGTGTTCTAAAGGCAATTTTGGAGATATCTTGCAAAAGGACACGCACCTGGTGGTATCCTGAACGAAGATCTATCTTTGTATAGTATCTTGCCCCATGGAGTTGATCAAACAACTCATCCACTCAAGTCAGAGGATACTTGTTCTTGATGGTTATGGCATTTAATCCGTAATAATCTACGCACATGCGCATAGTATCATCTTTCTTTTTTACCATAGAATCACTGATACCTAAGGCGAAGTGCTAGGTCTAATGAAACCACGGGTGAGGTAGTCAGCCAACTAACTCTAAACCTCATTGGCTTCTTTAGCACTCATACAATAAGGTGGTTTACTCACTGATTTAGTGCATGGCAAGACATCTATGTCATGCTGCACATCACGTGTAAGGGGTGAACCCGACGGTAAATCACTTGAGAATACATCACTATACTCCATGAGTAAGTGAGTCAGCTTTTGCCATGCAAAAGGAGAAAGTAAACTAGAGTTTTGTTGGGATGGAGAATCTTGTAATTCCTGTAATATTTGTTTTACAACAGTTGCACGTTGCTCTATGGAATTAAAATTGAGAGCACTTTGCTCGTTAGATTCTTTAACCCTTTTCTTATTATTGGAATTCATTGCACTTTGCATACCATTACTAGAATTCACCGCACTTTTCTCTTGAGAATTCACAAGACTTGGAGACAAGCAGTAAAACAAAAAGACTTCATCTATTATATCTGCTTTCTGCAAAACAGAAGGCTCGACTGTACATATAAGAGGTGCAGATGGTATATTTTTCTCACCAAGCAAAGCACATGTTTACCATTGGCCATAAAGGATAAGGAGCTGTGTTCATAAATAGTGTGCAATGTGTTTCCTAAACCATGCAGCCACTCTAGTCCTAAAACTACATCAACACGGTCCATCTTCATAACTTGGAAGTCAAAGGTCATTGTATGATCTTGAACAATAAGCTTAACCCCTTGAACTACCGAGTCCCATACTTCTTTATCATTCCTAGACATCTGGTCCACCACATACTTGTGAGAGCAGGGAGTCTGTGTAAGCTTCAATTTCTTGACTAGCTTATAGTTCAAGAAGTTATGAGTTGCAGCATCATCCACTAAAATACGAACACGTTGTCCATTAATAGTGCCATGCATACAAATCAAATCATGGGGGCAAGGTGGGTTGCCACATTGAAGCAAACACACAACACTTGTGCTTTTCTTCCATATGAAGAACCTCTACAACACAATATTTCGGAGATAAATCTAATGTGAGGCGTTGTACCGTGTGCATGGCCTTTTCTTTGCCTTGCAAAAGAGGACAATCTTTCTTGTTATGTTGGTCCAAAAGATATTTAAAACACAAATTGTGTTTCTTTGCACGCTCAAAATCAGTGCTGGGAGACCCACGTGGAGTATCTCATGATTGCCTTAGTCTCTTGTGGGCGTGGAGAGGTAGATTGTCTCTTATTCCTCTTGGAACATGTCGGAGATCTACCTCGCCATTGGCTCTTAACCACATTGCTCTTAGAAAAATTATTCTTAGAGTAGAGAACATTTTCTTTTGTCTCTTGGTCATCATCATATCTTTGGGCATGACTGATGGATTCCTCTAAAGTTTTTGGATGTTGGGTCTTGACATGAAGACGATAGTCTTTGTCAAGACCCCTATTAAAACCCCGTATCTTTTGGAATTCATCTAGACCTTCTAAGTTTAATATGATTTTCCGATACTAGGAAAGATACTGTGTGAGAGAGAGGCTAGACATGCCGCATGCATCCCATACTAACGAATTCTTATCTTCTTCATTAGAGTCCAAAAACTCTTTGGAGAAAGAAGCTTGAAACGCAGCCCAAGACGAATGATGATCATCTGTTGAAAATGTCATCCACCACTTATAGGGCTTGCTTTTAAGAGATAGACTTGTTTCCGTAGCCATGTTTATATCCGGGGTGTGTCTCAATCTATGAATATCACTCCATTTGTGTAAGAATGTATTGATTGCATCCTTGTTGCGATCACTCTCTTTTGCGTGAAACTCAGGAATGGTGATATTCTTAAGTAATGCATTGCTACCTTCTGCATCTTCTGAAGCACTTGTCTCTTGGACTCCTTGGGTTGTGTGAGCTTGGTTCCCTTGAATCGTGCCACTAGTGGCTCCTTGAGCCATCTGTGAATTCATAAACTTCACAAGTAACTCCGGAAAATTGGTAAGATTTTCATTGAGTGCAGAGAGGTTGCGTTCAAGTATGTCTTACAAACAGCCATATCTACAAGGCCATGATCTCCTAGATCATCATCGCAATGCATATTAGTGTCAGCAGCACCCGTGGTGCCCTGATTTTGATCTACGTCCTCAAAATCAAAAGTGTGTGTAGGTGGGATATCCTCACTAGCCATGGTAAACACACACTAATATAAAGAGAGAAAAAAAAAACTTGCACCTTGTGAAATTGAAGTCTTTGTGTTTTGTATGATCCGCGATTTGCGTTGCATGCAAACCTCGGCTTGTGGAAATTGTAGCGCTTCACGTGTCGTTCGGCATGAGAACACCTTTGTTAATTCTTCACAAAAACTCGTCGTTTTTGTGAAGGCTTTTGTTCACTTTGAAGCTACTTCGTTGAGAAAAAAAGAATTTATGGAGGAAAACTTGCATTCCTCCAAGAAGTGAAAAGGAAGGGTGAAACTACTTTCTTGAAGTTTGAAGCTTTCCCTTTCCTTCTAGCTTTCCTTTCAACACAAGTATGCTATCTTTCCCTATTATACACAACAAGGGTCAATAGCTTGATGGAAAAGTGTTGTCCCTCTTACCCTCATGGGGTGGGTTCAACCCTCCTTTATGCAAGGGTTAAGCGGCCTTCCTACGCACATAGCCAATGGCACCAACGAAAGCCTTCGGAGCCTCGGTGCCGTCGAGCTGCCGATCGAGTTTGCCTTGGTCTCCCCCCTTGGATGGCATATGTGGGACAATCGGTTGTCTCTGTCTGTCCACGGTGTGCATGGGAAACTATGCCTGACTTCTTTTTGTTACACAACCGATACATCACTGTCTGCGGAACATGGGAGAGAAGCAACACGTTGTATGCACATGCAATCCGCTTTTCCCCTTTTCCAAAAATTGCTTGGATACAAGTGAAAGGGCGGTGGTGATGCGTGTGTTAGTCTCCTCCTAGCCGTGCTATCGTATAGACTCCCCCTAGCGTACACACTATCTGGCTGTGCCGATGGCCTTGCCCGCATGACCCATGTACTTACAAAGATTCTCTCCCATACAAGAGGAGCAATTGAAAGAGCAAGAAAGTACTGAATCCCTAAGTTCCTCTGAAGATGTGGCTCCATAAAACTAGCGGTGTAGACGATTGCCAACTCCTCCCAAGAGGAAATGGTCAACCCACAGTCCTTCTCCTCATCACTCCAAAAGGGAAGAGAGGAAACAAAGGAAGAAAAGGGCAAGAAAGAGGTCACCCTCTTCTCCTTCTTCTTCACCTTCATCCTCTTCTGACGAAAGCTATGGCTATTCTCCTAGAGAATACAAGAGGGGAGGACATTGCAAATCTTACCATGCATGGTGAAGGTCACAAAAGCTCAAGAAGTTGAAAGAGGGAGGAAAGGGTATCTCCTTTCTCACCTATGATGGCACTTTTGGTGGCACTTTTGGGGCCACAGTATTGGCCTTCATCTAGCAATTTGATGCGGCCATTTGGAGATGAGGGCTTTACGGAGTCCTCCAAGCGACAACATGTATCTATGCACATCCAAAAATTGGCTTGTCAATGGTGGGCTAGCCTTTGTGGCAACGACGAAGCCCCAAAGACATGAAAACTTTACGTTTTCATCATAAAGCAATGCCTTCTAAGCAATGCAAAGGACAAAGTGCTTACCAAATGACGTAGTTTGAAGCTTCTCTCCCATGATTCTATTCACAAATATGTGGAAAAGTTTTGGGATTTACATCTCAAGGCTACTGTCTTTCAAAAGATAGACTTTACTGAGCAAAAGCAACAATTTTGTGCGGGATTACCTGAAGAGATGGCCGAGTATGTCAACTCTCAATGGCCTGTTTCTATCACATAAGTAATTCACCACACCATGGTTGCTTTACGCATCAATTTCCAACAAGGGGCTAAAAGGACTGTCAAGCCCATGGAAAACAAAGACAAAAATGATGCAAAGGAGAAAACCAAAGCCCAAAATTATTTCCAAGGCAATGCCAACAATAACAACAACAACAACAATCGGTCCAAAGAGAAGGGAGTCAACAAAGGTAAACATAAACTCTCTGTTGAAGATCTTGAAGCTTTTCCCAAGGACCATAAGTGTTTTAAGTGTGGGGAGCAAGGACATGGCTATCGTTCTTGCCCCATAATAAATGCTCACAATGAGACTCCTAGAGCTTCCACTATCGAAGCTCCAAAAGAGGATGCTCATTTCAAAGGATCAACTCTTTCCTATGCTTGGGGAAAGGTAAGGGAGCATGATGCTTTCATCTTGTTTGACCCTGGCTCTACTGAAAACTTCATATCCACGGATTTGGCCACCAAGTTGGGCATTCAAGCTTTTGAGATGGGAGATATTGTAACTTCCCATATCACTTTTAAGGGATAGCAAGCCTCCGTTACTCCCTTGATTGGGAATTTGAGGCTTCATGTCCAAATCTATGTTGACAAAGAATATTTTTTCATCTCTCCTCTCCAACACAAGGATGCTATCCTAGGGGCACCATGGTTCACCCACATGGCTACCAACATGAAATTCCCTAAAAGAAGAATCTACTTCACCTACCATGGAAAAGAACATGGATATAGATGCTAGTAAGTCTTGTCGTACTATACCACTTGTAAATCCTCCTGCTTTTGATAAATCAATGAAGAGCACAGTTTCTGCATGTATGTTTTTTGTCAAAGAGTCCCTAAAAGGTCTAAATGTTTCATCAAATGTAAATGGTAGGAATCAAGAAGAGTTAGACTTGTCTAATTTTCTAAAAGGATTCCAAGATGTGTTCATTTATGATATCCCTATGGACTTACCTCAAAAACGAGGGGATGATGACCATCAAATTGAGCTCCTACCAGGAAGCTCACCGCCTAAGAAGCCTCCTTAGCGAGTTTCCCAAGATCAACAAGAGGAGATCATGAGGCAAGTAGAAGAATTGGTAGATAAAGGGATTATGATGTTGGAATTAGGGTTGTAGAGAAACACACACAGCTTGGAGAAGACGAAGGAAGCTCAAGGCACACAATAGAGAGTGTATTACTTAGTGCAGGATGGAAATATAGATAGCCCTAGAGTGATGGGCGTATATACAATGCTCAGGGGAAAAAACCTCCTAAAGAGGGAAAAAATGCCCCGGCGGTCCTAGTCTGTTCACACACATCACTACCACATGTATATGGTAACAAATCCCCCCCTGGAGTGATGCGGTGAACGAGAGCTGGCACATGAGTAAAGGGAAGTGCCATGCCCTGAGGACATGATCAGTCCACAAAGGGGAGTAAGCCCAAAGCTTTGTGGAAATCTTCAAGCTTCTCACGAAACAATGCCTTTGTGAAAAGATCGGCAAGGTTGTCCTGTGTTGGCACATAAGCCAAGCTGATCTCTCCTACTGAGAGCCTCTCCCTGACATAGTGGTAATGCACCTCAATGTGCTTTGTGCGAGCATGAAAAACTGGGTTCGTGGAACTGCCAATGCGCTCTGATTGTCAGTGTAGATAGTGCTGGCAGTGTCCTGTCCCACACCCAAATCAGCCATAAGGCGTCCGAGCCATACACACTCAACCGTAGCTGTGAAGACTGCCCTATACTCAGCCTCACAACTCGAAGTGGCCACAGTAGGTTGCTTATTGCTGAACCATGATATACATGAACTGCCAAGCATGAAACAAAAACCACTTGTTGTCACTCGCGTGTCAAAACAACCAGCCCAATTTGAGTCCAAAAAAGCATGTAAGTCTGGCGGCAATGATCCCACCTTGGGATAAAACAAGCCAAGATGTAAAGTGCCACTAAGGTAGCGGAAAATCCTCTTGACAGCCTGCCAATGCTTAGACCCTGGGCTATGCATAAATCTGTTTACGTGTGAGACTACAAACTGAATATCTACCCTTGTTTTGCATACATAAATGAGGCAGCCAATAGCAGTTTGGTAAAGATTGACATCAGCAAGATCGCCAGCATCATGTAGACTCAACTTCAAACCTGTTTCCATGGGAGTGGCAATATGTTTGCAATCCTCAGGTCCAAACTTACATAGCAATGTCTCTATGTAACTTTTTTGACACAAAGCAATACCACCATCACACTGCTTAAACTGTATACCCAAGTAATGATGCAACAACCCCAAATCTTTCATCTTGAAAGTAGCATTCAAATCAGCCTTAAATTCAGAAATATGTCTCTCATTTGGTCCAGTGATCAGCAAATCATCGACATAAAGAACCACAATGAGAAGCACATCATCCTCACGCTTTACATACAATGTGCTTTCTGTTGGACTGTTACGAAAGCCTCATTTAAGGAAATGAGTGTGAGCTTTCTCATACCAAGCATGAGGAGATTGCTTCAACCCATACAAAGCCTTCTTACATCTGCACACTTTGTCCTCTTGTCCTTTTATGACAAAACCGCGAGGCTGCGTTACATAAACTTCCTCAAATATGTCACCATTCAAGAAAGCAGTAACAATGTTTGATTGATATACATCCCAACCAAAATGAGCTGCCAATGCACATAGAAAACGCACAATAGTCATACGACAAGTGGGAGCAAAAGTCTCTTCATAATCTATGCCTTTTTGCTATGCATAAACCTTTGCAATAAGTTGAGCCTTATGGCGATCAATGTCACCATCCGGCTTGCGTTTCAACTTGTAAACCCACTTCGTACCAATGGCCTTTTTGCCAGGAGGCAAATCACATAAAGTCCATGTGTCATTTTCTATAAGTGCATCATATTTTGATTGCATGGCAGCCATCCAATTTTTTGAATTCTGTGCTTCATCAAAAGACAGAGGCTCCTCAACATCATGTCAGCTAGACACAGCCAAAGCATAACAATTTGATGCATAAGATGCATGGTGAGAGCCTGAACGAGTACGACTAGACAAAGGTGTATCCAATTTACTGTCACGCAAAGTGTGCACCAGCCATTTTGTCATACCTCTAGCCTACTCATTTTCAGCCCTTTCCTCATCAAGTACATCATGTACATCTGCATCAGTAATAGGCTGATCTATAACATTTTCAGAAACCCCCATAGGCTGTACATTTGCCTCATTGGAAATTACATTCGTGTTTCCACACTGAAAAGAGGTAACAAAGTGTCATAAATGTCGTGTGAGCTTACAGTACTGTCTCTAGTACTTGACAACAAGGGTTGAACAGAATCTTCCACAAACACTACATCCCATGAAACCAAAATACATTTTGTTTGTGGATGATATAACCTGTAACCTTTGCTTTCAGCACTATAACCAACAAAAATACATTTGACAGCCTTATCATCCAATTTTCTGCGCTGTGTTTGTTGCACCAAAGCATATGCCAAACAGCCGAAAACACACATGTGCTCAATAGAAGGCTTTCTATTATGCCATGCTTCATATGGAATAATAGACTGCAAAGCTTTCGTAGGACACTTGTTAAGTACATAAGTGGCACACATGATGGCCTCAAGCCAAAAAGAATGCGGCAAAGCTTGACTTTTGACCATACATTGTGCCATCCGTCAGTGACCTGTTTTTCCTCTCAGCAACACCATTTTTCTGAGGTGTATAAGGCACTGTACATTGGTGTTTTATCCCATGACTAACCAGAAATGCATTGAATTCATGAGACATATATTCCCGCCCTCGATCGGAACGGAGGGTGCCCATAGTACATTTCGAGACATTTTTAGCCATAGCCAGAAATTGTTTGAAGCACATAAAACCTTCGGACTTCGCTTTAAGCGGAAATACCCATGCATGCCTGGAGTAATCATCAATGAAATTCATGAAGTACAGGTAATTGCCCAAGGACGGAGTTTGCATGGGCCCACAAACATCACTATGCACAAGCTGCAACCTGCATGTGGCCCGAACTGAACCATCCTTTGGAAACATAGAACGCTGCATCTTACCCAAAATACAGCCTTCACAAACATGTTTGACAGGTGCTTCAAGAGGCGGCAAAGAAGCAACCATATTAGATTTCTGCAAACGCAGCAAACTGGCAAAATTCAGATGACCAAAACGTGCATGCAAAAGTTTTGCATCTGAAATAGCCCTTGTATCTGCAACAGCATTTGCAAAATTTTTCCACACTTGTCATACAAAGTGAGCTTATACAGCCCACAACACAAAAGGCCAGATGCAACAATTTCATCACCAAAACTGAGATCATGAACTGTACATCTGTCATCCACAAATTTGACTACAAGTCCAAGTCTAGCAAGTGCGGATATAGACAAGAGATTCTCCTTGATCCCAGGTACATAAAGTGTATCAACAAGTGTGAAGGAACTACCATTTGCAGCAATAAGCACAATCTTTCCAATTCCCTGAACCGGATAAGAGGCATTATTGGCACAAGTGCTTGAATTCCCATGAGGGACAGACTCGAGAGAGGTGAACAATTCACGATGTGAGGTAATGTGCTTTGTAGCACCAGTGCCGAAATACCATACATGTGAATCTGCGGCAACTGACAAGCATGCACATGGATAGCAGGATTGTAAGTGCACTCTACACTAAAAGCCCATTCTGCATCAACATCAGCAACACAGTTTCCTTTCAGAGAAGACTCAACAATGGCTGCATTTGTAGTGGAACTAGCATTTGCAGTGGAACCACCCTCTTTCTTCTTAGCCTCTTTGGCCTTCAACTTAGGACACGACTTGATCAAGTGATCATTAGCTTTACAATAATGGCAATGCATCTTCTTTTTGCCCTTATCTCCAGAATTTCCAGACGAAGTGCTGCCAGCAGAAGCATTAGGAACAGAAGTTTTGCCACTCGCAGCAGAACCATAAGAAGTGGCTGCATTGCTGTTACCACCCTTTCTTTGAGAAGCAATAAAAGCCTGTTCAACTGCACGCTGCCTAGTCTTGTTTTTTCTGGAAAGTGACTCTTGCACCAGTAATGTGCATAATGCATCAAACTTGGCAACTTCAGGATTTCCTTGGGTCATCAATCTCCAAGTACTAGCAAGAGTCTGGTAGGAATCTGGTAAGGCATCAAGAACAGTTTGCACAAGGGAACTGTCTGAAATGAATTCACCTGCAAAAATGAGTTGCTCATTGATATCCTTGACAGTAGCAAGGAAAGTGTCCATATCATCTTCCTCATGCATAATCTTTGACTCCAACTCTTTGCGCAGCAAAGCAATTTTAGCCTCATTGCGACTTGCATAAAGACCAGCCAAAATATCTCAAGCCTGTTTTGCAGATTTTGCTGAACGGATGTGAGGAACAATGGTGCGCTTTACAGACAATGCAATCAATGCATGAGCCTGCGCATCCTTAACATCCCAACGAGCTTGTTCTGTCATAGGCAAAACAACTCTAACAGTAGCAATCCGTGCAGCAAGACCTGCAACATCCTCAACATCGCCTACATCCTTAGAACCAGGATGTACATCAATGCCCTGCACAATGTTTGAGACGCCCTTTGACACAAGAACATGTTGCATCATATAAGCCCACATAGGGTAATTGTCCCCATCCAGCCTGTCCTCAACAACAAACATCTTGAACACATCTGTGTTGTTGTTGTCAACCATGGTAAATGCTGCACCTGATGTGAAAACTACCCGAAAGTAGGAGAAACTGAACGGGAACAACACGTGCTATATAGCACACGCCGTAGAAGACTGTAAGGCACCTGTTATACAGAAAACGGCGCCGACAAAAATTGTGCACAAAATGACGAAGTTACCTGTGCAGACTTGCCTGTAGTGGAAATGGAGGCCGTAATGAGCCTAAACCAAAAATCTGAGCAGACCAGGCTCTACGAGCTCCCCCAAATATTTGTCGACCTGCGAACGCTCGCCAAACCTCACTGTAATCGGAGAAAGTGAACAGGCGTGTGCTGGAGCAGCTGGCGACTAAGCCAGGGAGGATGCAACCTGCTCTGATACCAATTGTTGGAATTAGGGTTGCAGAGAAATGCACACAGCTTGAAGAAGATGAAGGAAGCTCAAGGGACACAATAGAGAGTGTATTACTTAGTGCACAATGGAAAGATAGATAGCCCTACAGTGATGGGCGTATATACAATGCTAAGGGGAAAAACCTCCTAAAGAGGGAAAAAATGCCCCGGCGGTCCTAGTGTGTTCACACACATCACTACCACATGTATATGGTAACAGGTGAGGCCTAGCTCCTCTCCCTTTTGGTCTCCAGTCCTTTTACTGCAAAAGAAAGATGGTACATACCGCATGTGTGTGGACTATCGAGCAATAAACCATATCACTTTCAAAAACAAATTTCCCGTGCCTCGGGTAGAAGGTCTATTTGATAAGCTACAAGGCTCTACCTACTTCAGTAGGATTGACCTTAAAAGTAACTATCATCAAATAAGGATATCCTAAAGATATCTTAAAGACCGTGTTTTGTACAACGTTTGGTCTTTATGAATATCGAGTCATGCCTTTTGGCTTGACTAATGCACCAGCCATGTTCAATTGTTTAATGGAAATCTCAAGATGGTATCCATATGGATCCATGAAAGTTGGAGGTAATAAAAGCGTGGCCTAATCCATAGAATTTACATGAGCTAAAAATCTTTGCTGGTATGTGTGCATACTATAGACGCTTCATAGTAAAATTCTCTCAAGTAGCAGAACCATTACATGACTTAACCAAGAAGAACGTTAAGTATTCATGGACTGCTAAGGAGAAAAATGCTTTTGACAAGCTCAAAGAGAAGCTTACCTCCCAACCAGTTCTCATGTTTTTGGATCTCTCAAAGCCATTTGAGGTCTAATGTGATGCTTGTGGTGATTGCCTTGGAGCAGTCTTGCTTCAAGAAGGGCATGCCATAGCATATGAGAGATGAAGGCTCAATATAGATAAACGGGTCTTAGTCATTTATGAGAAAGAGCTTTTAGCTCTTCTACATGCCCTAGACACATGGAAGCACTATCTATTGGGGACTCCATTCATTTTACGAACAAACCATCAAAGTCTCAAGTACTTCATGACGCAAACCAAGCTTTCCGACAAACAAATGAGGTGGGCGTTGCATAAACGCCAATTGAAACTGTCGCAATTGTAAAATATGCAGAAATCTGGAATTTTTTGCAAGATTTGAGCGGACTCGTAAGCCGTCAGGCTCAAGGGAAGTCGATACGGCTTACTTCTTGCACCGAGTACGGAGGTCGAGGCTTGTGGGAATTGCCTTGCTTGTGGGAAGGACCACCAAGAAGGTCCAAGGCTCAAAATCGATTGTTAATTGGCCTTGCCATGTGAAAATAAGGCAATTTCTTGAAGGAAAACAATGTAGGCAGCGCGAGCATACACATGTTGTGTGCGGCTTGCTCAGGCAACTAATGGCCACAAGCTCTTTGAAGCACACCCTCTTCCCCAGGGCGCTCCTGTCAAGCCCAAGAGCGCGTAGTTTCGTGCACCACACCTCCCCTTCCAAAACAGGAAATGTACCCGATTTAGGCAAGCCCCTTTGCTAAATTTGGTAAAATCTCTAAAAAAGCCACGGTTCTCACCTCAAGGCCCTATTTTTAGGAGCAAAAAGTGAACACTCCTAGAGAGAGAGTGGAAGAGAGACTTCCTAGCTAACCTAAGCTCTGATACTAGTGTAAGAACTAGGGGAAACTAGACTGAAGATCCTCCTCCCAACCTCCCATTATATAGGCGGGCTCCTAGCCCCTCGCCCTAGACGGATCCCCTGTCCACATTGTCTAGCCCGACCCTTGGCCGTAGTCCATGACCATCCTAGTTTTTAGGTTACAGGACCCTTGTCCTGACAGTAGTTGTACCCATCCAACCCGTCCTCAGTAGCAAACATCTTGAACACATCTGTGTTGTTGTCAGCCATGGTAAATGTTGCACCTGATGTGAAAACTGCCCAAAAATAGGAGAAATGGAGTGGGAACAACACGTGCTATATAGCAAAAACCGTAAAAGACTATGAGGCACCTGTTATGCAGAAAACGGCACTGATAAAAAATTTGCACAAAATGATAAAATAGCCTGTGCAGTACTTCCTGTAGTGGAAACGGAGGCCGAAATGAGCCCGAATCAAAAATACGAGCAGATGAGTGAACGCTTGCCAAAGCTCACTGAAATCGGAGAAAGTGAGCAGGCATGTGTTGGAGAAGCTGGCGACTAAGCCCGGGAGGACGCAACCTGCTCTGATGCCAATTGTTGGAATTAGGGTTGCAAAGAAACGCACACAACTTGGAGAAGACAAAGGAAGCTCAAGGCACACAATAGAGAGTGTGTTTCTTAGTATGCAATGGAAAGATAGATAGCCCTAGAGTGATGGGCATATATACAATGCTCGGGGGAAAAAACCTCCTAAAGAGGGAAAAAATGCCCCGGTGGTCCTAGTGTGTTCACACACATCACTACCACATGTATATGGTAACATAACCTAACCTAACCGAAGTCCATTTGTGTTTTTAGAAGTACACGAGTCATCTTCAAAGTCCGATTGCGTTTTTACTACTATTAATTTGACGATAGCTCTAACCTAACCTATAATTGTTATGCCCAACCTATAATCTAACCTAACGTAAAATCTATACCTAACTTAACTTAATGTATATAACCTAACTTATAACATCTACCTAACCTATAACCTAACCTAATCGAAGTCCGTTTGCGTTTTTAGAAGTACATGAGTCATCTTCAAAGTATGATTGCGTTTTTTCTACTAATTTGACGCTAGTTCTAACCTAACCTATAATCGTTATGCCTAACTTATAATCTAACCTAACGTAAAACCTATACCTAACCTAACTTAATGTAACCTATCTTATAACATCTACCTAACCTATAACCTAACCTAACCGAAGTCCGTTTGCGTTTTTGGAAGTATACGAGTCATCTTCAAAGTCCAATTACGTTTTTAGAAGTACACGGGTCATAGCTCTAACCTAACCTATAATCTCACCTAACATATATGTTAGGTGAGATTATAGGTTAGGTCGATAGCTCTAACCTAACCTATAATCTCACCTAACATATAACCTGAACCGAACCTAACTTAACCTAACATAAAAACAACACAGTGGTGAGGCGTTTAGCAAAACGACAAGCCATATAGCTTGCCCACAATGCATATGTGATGTGGGCACGCTCTATGGCTTGCCAATTTGGTAAAAGGCTCACTATTGTGTTGTTTTTAGAGTTGCGAAGTGATTTTATGGCATGAAAACCGCTTACAGACATATAGACAACACAATGGGGATCCGTGAGCCGTTGGCAATATGGAAAGCCACAGAGCTTTCCCACAATGCATATGTGTTGTGGGTAAGCTTTATTGCTTGCCGTATTGAGGAACGGATCTCCATTGTGTTGTTTTTAATATGCGTTGTGGGTAAGCTCTATAGCTTGCCGTATTGTCGAACGTAGCTTAACCTAACTTAACCTAAGGTAGCTTTACCTAACCTAACGTAGCTAAACCTAACATAGATTAACTTAACCTAACCTAATGTAGCTTAACCTAACATAACCTAATATAACTTAACCTAATGTACCTTAACTTAATCTAACCTAACGTATAAGATAACCTAACCTAACCTAATGTATAACCTAACATAACAATGAAGCTTAACTTAACATAACTTAACCTAATCTAACTTAACTTATAACTTAAACTTAACCTAAAACATAAACCCCATCAACTACATCACTTGAAAAACGATAGTTTCAATAAAAAAATTCTTCAAAACAAGATTCTTTTTTAAACTTAAACAAATTTTTTCCATAATTCAAAATGAAATTTCATATAACAAATCCTAATTTATTTTAAAGCATTGAAAGTTTAAAGCATAAAATTTTATTTTCTTAATATACAAAGTAATTTAAATAAACTTAATATGCATTTAAAGGTTTGAGCACTCACATTAATCATATTTGAGCAATGAAAGTTGTTGTAAAAGTCCTAGAACCTGCAAAAACGCACACACAAACACAAAGTTAAACCCGAAACCCTAAATCTACAAGTAAACATAAAAACAATTTTATCTTAGTGTTATGCGCTAACCCACAAGCAAGATTAGCACCTCCCACAGCCTGTATCATAGCAGATTTGTGAGAGAGAGTGAAGAGTAGAGCTTGAGATGTGGTGCAAGAATTAGGAGAAATGCACAGAGAAAGCCCGCGGTTTTGGTTTTTGCAGGTACCGACGGTACAACTATCGATACAGGCGTCGGAACAGTCATTGGAAGGGGCGTCGGAATACACATTTGCGCTGCCGTCGGAAGACCTGCAAGAAGAGACGTCGAAAATTTGAAAATATAATTTAAAAAAAAAACTTTAGCTCCTTCCATAAATACACACACATATACCGACGCCCGCCAGTGACGCCGGAATTCAAGTGACCTCTTGTAGTGCTCAAAATACTAAATATCAAGATTAAAAAATAGCATTTGTAGAAAAAATAAACTGCCTAAAAATAAGAAGGCAAAAAACATAATTTCACTCCTCAAAATGAAAAAAAACAAACAAATCCAAACAAAAAAACATATACAAAATGGAATAAAAATTTGGAGCAAAACTTACTAGAAACCTTTGACAATAACATATATTTGATGAAAAAAAAATATGTAGTATATTTTTAAAACAAACCCAAGATTTTGTAGCAACGTTAAGCGCAGTAAACATCAAACTTAGAAGATTATTAAAAAACTATTCTAATGAAATTTCTAAAAATATAGAATACAGTGTCCCATTTGAATGGACCTCAAACATAAATATAAAATTACTCAATCAATATAAAGAACAACCTTTAGCATCCAAAAAAGAGATTTGTACTAAATTTTCACAACAGATTAATATATCAACAAACAATTTCAATAGAGTAAGAAAGCACTTAGATTCCCTCATTTAAAAAAATATTGACATCCATCTAGAAGAAAACACAACATTCAATGATGTTGATGATGAAATTCAATATGCCATGAGAGAATTTCATGAAACTGTATAAGATACACCCATAAATCCTTGTATCTGTTGTAAACGATTGTACTTCTTCAACCAACTTAACACAGATTGCATACACAAAATACGAACAATTAAGCATGGAACCTTATCCATTTTTAACGTCCATGATAATACGTTAAAAAACCAACTTTGCAATAGCTGCATATATTACTGTGAAAAAACAAGATCTCGAAATTTATATCTCCTTCATTTATTCAAATGAACAAAACCATTCCATTGGTCAACATTCTTAATAAACTCGAAGAACGTTTAGTCGCACCAAGAAACACGTTCGGACAAATCCATCAATATTTACAATACGGACAGTTTTTATTGCGAGGAAGTATAATTAATATTCTAGCAGCAATATATATAATATGTAGACTACTGTCGTAAATAAGCATTAAAAATATGACTATAGGTGTAGCTATAAAGTGAAAACTAGAATATAAATCCATTTATAAGAGCGATCAAATTCAACCACGACATGTAATCGAGGCTTTGTTTGACTTGGTCCACACTCCATTATACAGAGAGTATGCAATACAAATTCAAGAACAATTTATTCGGTAAATTTTTCAGGCACAAGCTTTACAACCTGATCGTAGTATACATGAATTTCATTCATTAGATAACACAAATTTTGAAGACCTTAACGCCAAAGATGTGGAGCTATATGAAGAAGTAGCTGAACCACACACAAATACCTTATTACATAATTTTTTTAATTTCAAACAACTTCTTTGATGCTTCTTCAAATATTCTAACTATTGCACCTTGCCAAAACATTAAACCATTAGGTATATTTCTTGATAAAGACATTGAAGAATTAAACTTCCCTTCCCTTCTCCATTGAGAAAGACATTGTAAACCACTTGGACCCTACCAACATACATACCAAGATATTTGTCAATGGAATATTATAAATAAAGATCGACGATTTGCTAACCATATAACAAATATTTTTTTAAATAATAAAAATAATGATACATCAAATTCATTCATCAACATGGATAAGACTTCAAAAAAAACATTAAATGATCAAACACTTTGTGTTAAAGACATTAAAACCAAAGGAAACCTTGAAAATATACTACAGTCAAACATTGGCTACAGAGATCTTCAACGATTACAAATTTCCTTGATTATTATGAGCAGTTAAGAAAGAATATCTTTGCAATGGTTCGTCAACTTGGACCTCCTACTTTTTTTGTGACATTCACGAGTAGAGAACGGAATTGGAAAACACTATAAAAATCAATGGAACTTCTTTTAAAAGACAAACTACTCCAGAAAGAAAGACCAACTTTACAGGATTACATGAGAGAAGACCCAGTCACATGTGCATAATATTATAATCATAGAATATCATGTTTACGAGAAACATTGAAGCGTACACCATACATTTATGGAACAAGAAAATATTTTCTCTTTGTTGCTGAATTCCAATCACGTGGCAGTGAACATGATCATGGTCTTCTTTGGATCGATAACGCTCCGATTTATGACTGTAGAAATGAAAAAGAAATAGTCAATTTTATAAACTGCTACATATCTTGCGACAAAATGCAAACTGCAGAACATTTGCGACAAAGTCAAATGCACCTCTACACACACACATGCAAAAAATATAATAATAAAAAATATAGATTTAAATTTCCAAAGCCACCATTTTCAAATACAGTTATTCTTAAACCTTCAGAGAATGTAATGAACAACGATAAAAAAAACGCTAGTAAAATTCAAAAATATTTAGAAACATACGACGAGAGTCAGCCTGTTGATTTCCACCAACTTCTTCTTATTTTAGAAAGGACCGAAACTACTTATTTGAAAGCAATACAGTCAACAATTAGAAGACCAACAATATTCTTGAAAAGAAGCTTACATAATATACGGACGAACACATTCACAAAACACCTTATTAACATTTGGAAAGCTAATATAGACTCCCAATTTATTTTAGAACCATGTACAGCATCACAATATTGTACTTCGTACTTAACAAAAGTCGATAACACTCTTACAAAAACTTTCCAAGAAATATTGAAACGTGCAAAAATAAAAGAGACAAATGCAACTGAACGAATTAAACAACTTGGATCAGCATTACACATAATACTATCACTACCTTTCTTCCATGCAACACGAACATTCCAATTTATAAACACAATGCCTCAAAAATGAGTGTGTCTTCCTCCTGAAGAATCCACATGATTTAGAAGACTTACGAGATGAATCTACAAGCATAGTAAAAGAGTCAATCATAGATAAATATTACCAACGACCACCACATTTAGAGCATTGCACACTAGCAGACATTACTGCCGAGTATAACTATGAACAATATCTCAAAAAAAGAAAATAAGAAAAAATAATTAGGTCAATCAAATACACTAAAGCAGGAGACCTAAAAAATTACTACAGAGAAATGGTACTTATGTATTTACCTTTTTGACACAAAGAAGAAACCCTTATCAACGGATATAAAACTTGAAAAGAGGTATTTGAAACTAATGAACAAATTGTACAGACAAACTATGATAAATACAATTACAAATTAAACAACACTACACAAAAACAGTGGGACAATATTGAAGAATTGACAAAAAGTATAGAAGAGAATTCAGACTCTGATAATGATGATAACAATTGCATTAAAATTACAAATACTGCAGAAAAAGAAATTGTTGATATTGACACTCAGATTGAACGACAATGTAAGACATTGGAATACCAAATACTAGCATTCCGTGGTTCAATTTTAGAAATGCCTCAGCATCGTATGCAAATACAAAATCTTAATATACAATAACGACATTTTTTTTATGACATACAATACAGATTACATTACAATTCAGAAAACCAAATATTTTCCTTTGTAACAGGTGGAGCTAGAACAGGTAAAACAACTCTTCTACGAGCACTCAACGAAGAACTTATTAGATTTTATAACTCTAACAAAAACTACGAATTAACAAAACCAAAAGTTTTTAGACTAGTATACACTAGTAAAGCAGCATACAATATTGATGGTACTATAGTCCATTCAGCTCTGCATATACCAATAAATAAAAAAACCTTGACACAAATTCTACATACACTTAGATAATTTAATAAATTATATAAATAGGTAAAAGCTATTATTATTGACAAAATTTCATTGATAGGGACACGAATGTTTTCATACATAAATAAACGCCTCCAAACAATCAAAGATTATCACCTACCATTTGGAGGATTACATATGTTTTGCTTTGGTGATTTATATCAGCTCTCTCCTGTAAGAGATAAATATTCTCAGATCTTCATCCACTTGTACCAAATATTTGGAAAACTCACTTTACGCAATATGAACTAACACAAGTTATGCGACAAAATGACCCAACTTTCATAAACATATTAAATAGAATTAGAATTCATCAACAAACAAAAAGTGATATCCAAATTTTGGATAGTTTATTCTTGAGAAAAAACCTCTACGAGCTCTACATACCCCACTTATTCTATACACAGCAAGAAACCCAAAAACATAATAACAATGTTCTCGAATCAACAGAAGGGCCAACTTTTACTCACATCATTAGACGTCCCTCTTATAACTAACTCTACAATATTAACTAACGCAAATAAAATTGCAGGACTCTATACCACCATAAAAATAAAATCATTGATGTTAATTGAACTATGTGCAGGGAACTAGGATATTTTTGATGGCCTCGTAAATGGAGCAGATGGGTATTTCAAAACTATTACGACTTACAACCAGAAAAAGGTCATGTGGATTCAGTTTTTCAATAAAAAAGTAGACCAGAACACAAGCGTAAAATATAAATTATTATACGACTCTACTATAGATTCTACATGGACATCTATATTCCCAACGACAAAAGAATTCCAATTAGGAGCCACTACTAATAAACGAACATATAGAATGCAGTTCTCACTTCAACAGGCTTCTGCACGAACAATATAGCGTTCCCAAGAATGAGGAATCTCTAACCCCGAGCAAATACTTCTGAGCGAATAGGAAACCGAGCGAATATATGCAATAGAAAAGAGCATATCAACATTGCAATAGTTTAGATATTGAACAATATAGAGTACCAAAATGAACCGGTCATATCTTAATTTTTTTCAAATAACAGAACGAGGAACCCCAAAACCCGAGCGAGTTATCATGACCTGTCCCAAAAACTGAGCAAAATAGAAAGAATAATGCATAGGAAGTCAACTTAGGAATAATTAGGGTGAAGGAAGATGAGGTAAGAAAGAAGTTACAAAGTTGAAATTTTCATCTTAGAGTATCTCTTATGATTTAGAAGGAGAAATACATTGGCCTCTTAAGCTCAATGCCAATGTGCTCTTTCCAGTACGATCATAGCCATATTCACGTGAGAGCTTAGACCATGTAGAAGTGTTAGTTCTTGCACATATCTTTGCACGTTGTTCACTTGGTTGAAATTTGGGACAACCAGTTAGGCACTAAAACCCAAACAACACATTTCATACCACTTTTTGTTAACAAGTGTCACCAAACATATTGTATGCCCTTGTTGTAGAGGAAACCTTATGGAAGCTTTTTTTTGTAATACTACATTATGATTGGAGGTGTGTTTTTTGCATTGCTCAAACTTCTCCCTTCTGTCTCTCTCTCTCTCTCTCTCCGCAAAAATTATGTACATTGTATTACATCATGTCATCTTGGTCTCAATTATGTCATAATTGTGTCATAAACTGCAAACATCTCTCCTTGAACTTTCCATTTGAGACATTGACACAATCCTCCATCATCTTTTTCTTAGTGATCTCTCTCTCTCTCTCTCTCTCTCTCTCTCTCTCTCTCTCTCTCTTTGTGTGGTAAAGAGGGTATGTATACTATTCACATAATGGCATTCTCATCATAATGAGTTTTTGTGATGATGCATGCCATACAAGTTGAAAGCTTCATAGCATATCATTCTATTTTTGCGTGAAATAGATAAACGACATATTATCTTGGCCAAGATGGGCATATTGGTATTAAGGGCGAACATGTGGGCCTTGATAACTATTACATCTTAACTTGAATGCAGAAGGAACCTGAAATCTTGTAGATGGATTTGATGTTGGAATAGCCTGTTGGTTGAGGACGTTTTTGAAGTTGTCAGGGATAGAAATGCAAAGACACAAAGAGCTAGATGATTTGAGGAGGTTGCAACATCCATTATTAGCAATAGGGGTGGGGGGTTGGAGCCTAGCACATACTCGCTACATTGGCTGTAGAGTTCCTGAGCGCTGGGGCAAGCAGCCTTGGAAACTAGCACCGTCCAAGACCCATCGGTGTTGACCAACATTACCATCACCACCACCACCACCATCATAAGGTGGGTAAAGCCTCCATAGATTGAGCCATCTCTCTCTCTCTCTCTCTCTCTCTCTCTCTTAAAGAATCCAACACTTTTCCACATTAGTATAGGTTTGTGTGTTTGGAGCCTCTCAAGAAAAAATGGAACACATAGCCAAGCCTCCCAAGGCAATAGAGGTTTAACATTTGCAATTCCACCTACTAGTGCTTGACAACTTTTCTTACAAAATAGTTGGTGAAGATAAAGAATAGATCATGGAGCTTGTACTTGTACAACACTTACACTCTGATCATTACCATTAGCTGAAAGAGTCTTTGGGCCTTTAGGAATATGCATTTCTTGCGAAGGAGGTGGATTTATGATTGTCATAGACATAACAATATCATCAAAAAGCCTACCCTGCATCACTTGATGCTCTTGGCATAATGCATACAATAGTGGACTAAGAAAAGATCACAGTTGATGCTCTTGGCAGAATGCATACAACAGTGGACTAAGCATATATAATTTCTTTTGCAAGGCTTTCCGGAATACTCCTCTATATATGCCACACATCCACCACGTAAAAACTTGTCCTTCCCCAATAGAAAAGGCCGCATGAGGATTGACTGCACAAAAGGCTACAGTGGTAGCGGCAAGTGCCAATCCACCCTCCACAAATATCACATGGCATGTGCAGGGTGTTGTCCAAGGTACTTCAGTATTTTGATATTCCTCCCAAACAAGACACATGGGCAAATCAAGCCTAATTACCAACAAGAATCAAAGTGGTCAGCACAATCACAAATACACGTATATTCATCTCGGCTTCTTGTATGGCGGCCAAATTTTTTATTTGTATTTTGGCAAGCTCTACTTCTTATGACCACAACGCAGATTTCTTGGCTAGCTCTGCATCTGCTTGAGTCATCTCAACCTTCCTAGTGTTCTCAAAGATCTTGATCTCTGCTTGAACAAGAAGCTCCGCAATTTGGACCTGCTGGAGTGACATACCTTAGTCTCGGTGTCAGCTTTTGCGGCATTTTGATGTTGCGTGAGACCCTGCCGCTCCTTGGTGCCGACATCACCCTTATACTTGGCTTCAGCGATGGCGATCTTGGAGCTAGTGGTCGCGTCTTTTGGCCGAGGAAGGACAAGTACTCGTGGATAGGGACATTGACGAGCTGCTTGACATTGGCTTGTATATGAGGAGGCCAAATTCGTTGAGCTCAAGCTGCACTTTCTCGAAGACGGCGAGCTTGAACTGTCTAGTGCCTTTGAAACTATCCTCCATGGTCATGGCGGGCGGCGAGGATGTGGGTTTTGCCTTTGATGATGCCCTTGACAAGGTCATTGACATGGTTCTAGTTTTGTCATGGGGGGCGATGAGGTAGGCGTATTTGATGAGGGCGGCTTTGGGGCCGATGGTGAAGATGACGGGGAAAACGAAGGGGATCTTTTCGATGCTCATGGCTTGAACATCGAAGTCGTAGGAAGTATCCAGGTTTTCTTGGCCAGCTTGTCTTGGTCTATCTCCCTCTCTCTCTCTCTCTCTCTCTCTCTCTCTCTCTCTCTCTCTCTCTCTCTCTCTCTCTCTCTCAAGGAGCGCGCTGGCGTGTGCTCCTTGAGAGAGAGAGAGAGAGAGACTGTGCACATTCCTACTGTCGACTGTTCAAAGTATGACAGAATCTCCATCGGTTGTATTGACGTCTTTTGCTGCAGCATCACCGGACACCATCGGCCGTCAGCCTGCCCACGTGCGGCACGACCGGCCTAGTTCCGGCGGCAATTTTGTCAACCATGAGGGGTAAAAAGTTTATTCAGGTTAAGTGCGCAGCCACAATCCCTACAAGCCTGTTGTGATCAGCTGTTGTTAGGGTTTTTTGTATCATTTTTTCTGCATTCCTATAGGACTTTGCTGAGCATCGATGTACTTGAACAAAATAACCTAAGACCACAACTTTGTAGTGTATATATGTTATAGGACAGAGGAATTGACTGACGTTATTTGTGTACGTTAACAGATTTGAGAACTACAACAGAAGCCTTCTGTATCAAAAACAGTTTCAGCAGGTAAAGGACAAGATGCAGCACCGTTGAGCTCTCCTACTACAGTCTTCAGATGCGCGGTGCCGAGAAAGGGAGTGGAGGCACAGCCTTTGGCGCAGTAGGTCTCCATTGCAGTCAAGATAAACCTGCCCATGTCATGTTGTAGTACATTGCAACTAGGCGAGGAGGCCGTTTATGTACAAGCACTCTGGCAAGACAGGTTACATAAAAGGCCCGTAGCTTGCACATGCAATTAGCACTAAAAATAGAAAGACACCACTTGAACACCATTGCAAATGGCTAGGGGAGAGGCATTGCTTTCCGATACCTGCGGTAGAACCACGTTTTTGTTGCGGTACGCTAAGGTTCAATTTGGTGGTGGGACAACCTGAAATCTTCACCAACCGGCACGTGCTTTTGGGTGCATGTGCGCAGCCTAGAGAGAGAGAGAGAGAGAGAGAGAGAGAGAGAGAGAGAGAGAGAGAGAGAGAGAGAGAGAGAGAGACGTGCCCACAGGAGCTGTAGGGGCAAAAAATTCCCAAAATACCCTTGTATCTATTTTTGGTGGGATTGTTCAAGATTGTTTAATCTTTATTCCTTTTTGATAGTTGAGATCCGTTTTTGCATGCTTAGCAAGTAATTTGTCACAAATTACCTTGCAAAAAAAAGGCTTTTATGTCTAGAGATAATGAAGCAATTCATCTCCAAAGCCTACATAATCAACCCATATTCTCAATCTAGCATCTTTTTAATCTTTGGAGATATTTAATTTCACAACCCCGGGGTATTTTGACAATTTTGGAAAATTTGAAGGGCATTTTGGAAATTTGTGACAAAATAATAGGGGTATTTTGGGAATTTTTGAAATTTGAGGGGTATTTTGGGAATTTCCACAAATTAGAGGGGTATTTTGGTAATTTTCCGTTTGAATATCTAACAAGCTGAAACGACACAATGTGAAGGATTGGCTCCAAGTCATCACTTCTAAGAAGGACAGAAATGTGTATGAATTGAGATACTTCAATATCGCAAAAATGAGAGAAGAAGATTGTGTAACGTCGTAGGAAACTATCCCAAGAGACCTTAAAGATGAGAGAGAGAGAGAGAGAGAGAGAGAGAGAGAGAGAGAGAGCAGTGTTCACGAAAGACTTTTCTAGCAATCGATGTGAAAAAGGAGAGCATGGGAAATCTCTCGGTTTTTTAGTAAAAATTATAGGGTTTTTACCATTAAAATCCTCTAGCTTTAGCCGAGTAGAAAAGGGTAGATAAAGATAAACAAAGGGAGTATAAGCTTTGAGCCATATGCATTGGAATTTTTTTCGGTGCAAGAAAGTAGCCAAAACTTTTCAATATTTGTCCTTTAAAAATACAATAAAGATTGTTTTTTTGTGCACACACAGAGAGAGAGAGAGAGAGAGAGAGAGAGAGAGAGAGAGAGAGAGAGAATAACAAACAAACAGACGTTACATTGTAAAATATTTGGCCTACTCAATGGCAAGCTCATCATTTTTGCTATAATCTCACTCTTTTCTCTCTCTAGCAGCGCACTCCATGTGTGCTGCTAGAGAGAGAGGGAGAGGGGGAGGGAGGGAGAGAGAGCATAACAAGAAAAAAAATAGACATCATGTTGTAAAATATTAGGCCTTGTCAAGAGAGAGGGAGAGGGGGAGGGAGGGAGAGAGAGCATAACAAGAAAAAAAAATAGACATCATGTTGTAAAATATTAGGCTTGTCGATGGCAAGGCCTAATATTTTACAACCTGACGGCAAGCTTGTAAGGTTGGAATTCCTCTCTCTCTCTCTCTCTCTCTCTCTAATAGTCGAGGGGAAAAAGATTGAGGACAACAGGGGTTGAGAGTATAAAGAGAAAACCCTCAAAATGGGTCCTTACCCTGGATGAGGCGTCATGCTCAAGCAGGGCCAACAGTACTACGAATGAGTATGCCATTGATTTCACCCCCATCTTTCTTCTTATGTTGTTAATGATTAATGAGCTTGCCAACAACAAGGACCTTTATTCTATAAGAAAACCTCTCCTCTTCCATCGCATTTTGACACTCCCTTCCGCTCTCTCTCTCTCTCTCTCTCTCTCTCTCTCTCTCTCTCTCATTTCCCACGACGTTAAAAATTCTCTTCTTTTTCTTCTAAGTTCTTTACTAATTTTCCCTTTTAGTTTCTCTCTCTCTAGCAATCAACACTCACATAGAGTCCTAGATCTAGCAATTTCATCTAATGAGTAGCAATTTAGGAATTTCCAACATCTATATGCAAAATTTTGAAGTGTATCTTATGTAAGCAACATTTGTCACAAATTCGGCAAAGTCACTGATTCTAAAGTGTTCCTTAAGTAAACAACATTTGTCACAGATTCTTGTCTCACAGATTCAACAAACTCACAATTTTTAGTCGGCTACAAATATATTAAACCCTAATTTTTGTGAACACTACCCAATGGTTTATGCTACTTCCTGCTTACTAGGGTGGAGGTAATCGAGTAGCACTATAAGAGGATCATCCCTATCATTTTGAAGTTATGGTCAAGTTTGGAAAGAAGATAAAGAATATCACCTTACAAACCATGAATAATGGGAGCTTAGTTACGGTTCGTGCAACTACCTTGCTTTCACAAATTACCTTGCTCGGTTTTTGGTTTGCTCGGACGTTTTCGCTCGGGGTTTGGTAGGACTCCCAAGAACTTTCATTACAAACAATGACATTTTCTCCAAAAAATGTAATAAGCATGGATTAACTTACACAGCTCTATCATGTGTTCGAACATTGGAAAACCTATACTTATTGGACTCCTTATGTAAAGAAAATTTCATTTTAGATAAAGACTTGAAAATGTGTAGACTTTCCATAAAAGCAAAGTGGCATACAATAATTTCAGAATTGAACATATCGAATGAAAAAATATCATAATAACAACACTAAATACTAGATCATTTTATAAGTACTACGATGACATCCAACTACATCCTTTACTGCAATCAAGGAATATAATTTGTTTCCAAGAAATGAACACAACAAGCCTTGATTTGCCAGACTGGAACACAAAGTTTAACTTAATTTCAACTCGAACTCCACTTAATACAACGATAATGTACGATTCGTCAACAACACTCGTTTCAAAACGTATATAGACATTTGATGTATACGACATCATTGAAGCAACATTTACAATTGGTGAAACAAAAAATTTACAACTAATAAGAGTTTATCGATTCCCAAATACAAATATATAGCCATTTCTTGATATTCTTGAGACAATTTTACTTGAACCTCCTCATAATATACAATTATTTGTTCTTGATGATTTCAATATCGACATGCTCAAACCATCTCATCTCAACAAACAAACTTACACCAACTTATGAACAAAAAAATAATTACAAATCGTAAACAAATAATCAACAACCATACACACAAGTTTACTTGATCACATATGGATAAAAGAACACAAAACCCACTCGAAACAAACAAGTACCCTATATATTGGTCAAATCATGATGTTGTATTCTTTTCAATACAAAAAAATACGCTTCTTAATATTGATTGAGAGGAAAGAATAAATACCAATTTCAAGAAAACAAATTATTCAAAAAACCAGAGCAATATTAAAGTGCAAAAAATAATACATCCCAACATATATTAATCCTACAAACCTACAATAATATACACTCTAAAACGTTACTCTTAAAAAAACCCAGAGTTTGCCTTTGCCTCAATTTAAATAATGTTTATTCTTTGTTTAAACAAAGTAAAAAAAACTTACTATACATCTTATAGTCTTGTCTAGCAACGTCACAATTGCTAATATATCTTATTTTACAATAATACAAGATCATATAATTTTACAAATATATAATGATGAAGAAATTAAATAAGCATCCTAAACAACATGACTTAAATGTTTTAGATGATGCAAGCAATATTAATGTTTTTATGAATTTCTTTGAAATCCGGAAAGCAAGTATGCAATTACTACTTGAATGATCACCTTCTTATAAACTACTTCAGAAAATTCGATTTCATCCTCCACACATACACGGCTTGAATTCACCATAGAATACTGAACATAATAAACAAGGTTTCCATGAACAAAAGATAGATCAACCTCAAAGGTAACACTCTACAAAGTTTAAAGTTGACAACCATTTTTTTGACCAAGGTCATTTCTCATCTCGAAACAAGTGTCCACCGTTTGAGATATTTTTTGCTGCAACTTGAAGGCGTTGTCAAAAACTCAAAAAAAAAAACCCATAGCTTCCTCAAAGTCGAATAAGAATAAGAAAAGAACATGGCAATCCAGAAGCTTCCTGATCGTTGTATTCCACTTTCTACCAGATGACGCATTCTGAAACGTACTTCTCAACATTTTTGCAGAGAGTAGGCCAACAGGAAAATGCCAACAGGAAAATATGTCAACACCGTGTAATGTACACACAATGCAAAGACTCATTGCCACTTTACGAACTTAAATGAAAACTGCCGTTGCGGTAAATCTTTGTGATAAAACACCATCAAGATTGATTTGATGCACTTTTGAATCCAGCTCAACGTGGGCTACCAGTGGCCTCTCGTGGGTTGAAATGCGCACTCAATGCGGAAAAAAAAACCTGAAACCGCAGGTGTCAAAGTTATCAAGGACAGGTATCAATGGAGCACTTGATGCAACAAGGAAATGGACGAGAAGAAGTTCAATGGGCTCCCGAAGTATCGGAACGTGATGGAACAGAGTAAGTATTTCTCCCATTTGTTAATACAACATATACAAACATTACAATGATACTTCACCTACCCACCGTACCATTCCTACCCCAAAGTAAAATTCATTTACATTCTATTTTATATTTTGACTTTGATACACAAACAAAGCCTTATCAATACACTATTCTTGTTTGAAAAAAATTGCACGTGGATTATTCTCAATCATGCATATTCCTGTGGACAAATTCAATAAAGATATACAAAGCTTGAAATGTATATTGTTGGAAATGGCCACAAGAAGATACATTCTTCCCCTTGTTTCTCCAAAGAATAAATTTCAGCGCCAAGTTGTAAGCGACAGGCTTAGAATTGAAAAATTCAAGAGCGACCCATGGGTACCGTCTTCTGTATTCTTCGAAGGTGTCTTTTTTATTATCTGGCAATGGTTCATGTACTTTCTTCGTACTTTTCCCCCAATTTATAATACCTATGTAAACATATTCTGTTTTCTCAGAGAAGTGGACACAACTTCCCCAAAGTCGAATAAGAACAAGAAAAGAACATGGTAATCCGGAAGCTTCCCGATCATTGTCTTCAATTTTCTACCAGATGATGCATTCTGAAACGTACTTCTCAGTATTTTTACACAGAGTAGGCCAACAGGAAAATATGTCAATACCGTGTAATGTACACACAATGTGAAGACTCACTACCCCTTTACCAACTCAAATGAAGACTGACGTCGCGATAATTCTTCGTAATAAAACACCATCGAGATTGATTTGATGCACTTTTGAATCCAACTTGATGTGGGCTACTAGTGGCCTCTGCTGGGTTGAAATACGCACTCACTGCGGAAAAAAAAACTTGAAACTGCAAATGTCAAGGTTACCAACAACAGATATCAATGGAGCACTTGATGCAACAAGGAAATGGCCGAGAAGAAGCTCAATGGGCTCCTGAAGTATCAGAACATGATGGAATAGAGTAAGTATACATATTTCTCCCATTTGTTAATGCAATATATACAAACACTACCAATATACTTCACCTACCCATTGTACCATTCCTACCCCAAAGTAAAATTCATTTTCGTTCTATGTTATATCCCGCTTGAAATGGCCACAAGAAGATACATTCTTTCCCTTGTTTTTGGTTTCTGAAGGAGAAATCAACTTTCTTTAGCTAATTTAGTCACTCTCTCAAATCAACATTTACTCGACACTTAGAGAACAAATTATATTACTTGTCATTGTCAACCGCAAGCATAAACTACATTTGTATAATTTTTTGTACATATAATTCAACAATACTTCTACCTAATAACTCCAATTATTAACTAGAGGTAGTGCCCTCGTCTACTATAGACGACCTTGTTATAATATAAATTGGAAGGAGGTGGTGGGTGGGGTGTGGAGAGAGAGAGAGAGAGAGAGAGAGAGAGAGAGAGAGAGAGAGAGAGAGAGACTGTATGTTTATGTCTATTTGTAGTACATGAATGTATGGTTATTTGAATGGATATGATGCATGTGGAATATGTGAATGATTCTATTTTTGATGGCTCTAATGCCTTGCTATTTACTTGGATTTGAAAGAGGAGGGGAGGACGAGAAGAAAGACAGAGTGTTTGGAAAAATAGATGCGTCCAATTTTACTTGAGGTGCTAATTATTGCGAATCTCAAAAGATGCACTATTGGAAAGATGAATGAAAAGCAAAAGGGAGCAAGGCGTGAGTCACATGGAGGACAAATGGAGTCATTCGTGGTAATTGTTGATGTACAATCAATACTCTCTCTCTCTCTCTCTCTCTCTCTCTCTCTCTCTCTCTCAAAAAAAGTGTTAAGCTGAAAATGTGTGGCAATGCTTACAGCTCGAGAATAAAGATAAAGATAAATTATTTAGTACTCCGCCTCTACATTTCCTTTGTGATAAGCTGATAGCTTTGGTCCCTCTTCTCCTCTTCTTTCAAAGACCTTGTCTCTTGCACTACCCAATCTTCATTGTTGTAGCTATTAAGGCATCCAACTACTACAACATGCCTCCACACACGCACATAGAGTATATTATTCGTAATAAATAAGTGTATGGTTATTTGAATGTCTATGGTGCATGTGGAATATGTGGATGATTATATTTTGATGGCTCCTCTTTGATGGAGGTAGAGAGACAGCCAATGTTATTGATGCTGAGGGCAGGCAGTACGAAGCCCACCATACATGGATTGGGATTCCATTTTGGATGCATCAAAGGGCTTGGGTTTGAGATAGCCTTCACACTGACTACACGACACTACTGTCATTCCGAGGTGATGCAACTCTATATGGAAACAATTTTGGAAAGTTGTTCATCTATTGAAGCTTGCAGGCAACTCCCGTGCATCTTAAGAGCCACCGACTGCAGTTTGGCAGCTTCACACATGCAAAACTCAATCAAACATCTGCGTTGGGGTAGTTTCAAAGAGAAAATTTTCAAAATAGACAAAATTTTAACAATTTAACTCCATTTTCTTGAATTTTCCAAGCAGACTTTCTCTTCTCCCCCTCCCTTCAACCGATTGATTTGATTGTTCAATTTAACTACTCAAGGCTTAGTTGACACACTTTTCCCGAACACTAATGCACACAAAGAGAGAGAGAGAGAGAGAGAGAGAGAGAGAGAGAGAGAGAGAGAGAGAGAGAGAGAGAGAGAGAGAGAGAGAGAGAGAGAGAGAGAGAGAGAGAGAGAGGACGTTGAAGCACCTGCTCCTGTGCTCAAGAAAAACCATTTTTCTACACATACAAAATTCCTTTTCTTGATTTTCTCAAAAGGAAATTTTAGAAAATTTGGTTTTTTTGTGGATCTTTACACTTTTTTCCTCTATTTTGGGGTGGAACTTCTACTTTTCCCCTTACCCACAACCAGCATTTTTGAAATTGGAACTGCACGATATTAAGCTAAGACACATTTTCACAAACACTGCATCTGCAGCCTACAGGATCAATCTCTCTCTCTCTCTCTCTCTCTCTCTAGGGTAGAGGAGGAGATATGCGATGAGACGTCTATAGCTTGGGCTCCAAGGCACGATTCGTCAACGAGGCGGATGCATGCTAAGAAGAAGGATTTGTATCAAGGCAATAGGATGCATGTTGATATTCGTGATAGTGGGTTGCTTTAAAAGAACACGCTGTCTATACTATACATAGGAAGGGAAGAATTCTCACCCTCCCCCGACCACGTGGCACAAGTAGCTTGATTACTGATGCATGGTTTTTAGGACCCCTTCTGAAGATGCAATAAAGGCACAGTCAGTTGTTGGGGAGATGAGGATACTCTAGTCCAAGGGATCTCGAAAGAGAAGGAAAATCTACTTCACAAGCACCAAAGAGTAAAAAGTGCCATGGACAGAAGATACGTGGGAACGAGCTCTTATGCATGCCTACAACCTATATCTTACAGAATAGCCCATTCTAGGTGTGAATTTCTAGTGAAATTTACACGAGGATGTTCGTGTGGACTCACAACATTTCACTTTTTTACCGACAGTAAATATTTTTTACCTACAGTAAATATTTTTCACCTACATGGTAAATACAAATCACTTTTTACCTACAATAACTTTTTTTACCCATGGTAAATATTTTTTACTGCACCATAAGTATTTGGCAGGTAACAGTTCAATGTTACTAGAAGCAGTGATTGGGCATCAACAATGCAGTTACAGGAGGAGAAAAGGGGAAAATCTTATGGTAAAGGTGAGTCAACAGGGATAAAGACTTTTGAGTTGAAAAGAGACATGCTGATTTTTTCAAAGAACACATGTCAAAAGAAGCCATGGTTGAGGATTTTTTGAGAATTTGATATTCAGGAGGACCCAACAGGTCCCCCCCTGACATGTGCAGAACCTCCAGTTTCAACAGCCACCTTACCTGCTCTTAAATGCTGGTCAAGGCCTTATCCCCATGTGTCACAATAAAAAAAATCAGCATTTACCCTCCCCTCTCACATCACTCTAGAGAATATCTTGATGGTGACATATCAGGTGACCTCAATCTGTTGACCACCCTAAGCAAAAAGTAACCCCAATCAGCGGATTTAAGCATGTTTATCCCTAATCCTAAACCCTCTCAGAAACCTATATAAGGAGGCCTTATCTCACTCAAAACCAACACTTCACCCACTTCACCAAGTAATGAAGCTATGACGACATTGCTCACAACGAGGAGCTATGGATGGAGCTCTACTCTCTCTCCCTCTCTCTCTCTCCCTCTAGTATGCTACATTACTAGCCCTAAAACCTAAATAAGGAGTCTTCTCTCATGCTCCATGGCCACCATCCTCGCCATCATTCTCTAAGGTATTGATGTGTTGCTAGTAGGATCATACCTACTTGCTGGGTTGATTGTTTTTGACAAGGGATTATGCCATCCTTGGCTTGCTTCTCTATACCCTTGTTATGTATGATCAGATGTCGTTGTATTGTTAAGCTGATGTCTTGTGTATATATATGCTACATAAGGTCCCTAAGCTTCGTTTCTATGTGTTTTGCCATATGTTTTGATGCCATCATAATGCCAGAAGTCTCACTTGCCTATGTGCACTATGTGTGAGGTCCCTAAACCTCTTAATTTAGGGTGGTGCCCCTTTGTTTTTTTCTTTGCTTGTTTGCATGAGGCGTGGTTTGTGGAGTGTGCACGAGTACAGAGGCCACCCGATTGCACTGCTCTTTTTCCCACCATCATTTTGGTGCCCCCACGGAGGAGGGCTACACAGACCTTCAGTCCACAAGCAATGAAGATGTGCAATCTACAACATGGACGAATGGCGTGAGGAGTTTGCAAATTGGAGAACAGAAGAGGAGGAGGCTTTAGAGGCCTTAAAAGCTTTCATCAAGGTCTTGTTACCAGGTTGCAGTGTCATTGAAATTCAAGAAGTAAGTTCTTCTACATGCCTTGTTCGTGATCGTCGCCAACGAAGGAGAGTAAGAAGAAGAGCTTGATATACCTCTCCTCTCAACCTATGAGTGCTCCAGAAACCTCCAACGCACACAAGCTTGAAATATTCCACATCAACATACACGAAGGTACTGTGACACACATTAAGGGAAGAGAAAGCATCACCAGACCTCTCTTTCCTGAGGAGCCGACTAAGAGGAGGAAGATCACCTCTACACCTAAGTGGCCCAAGGCCGTAGTGCGTGCTCAAGCATAAGGTAACATTTGGCTTAATCTCATTAATAAGGGATTACATGACCACTACAGGCAAGAAAAAGGCTAGTGAGCAACCAACTTCAACCTCCAACTTGCAACCACGACTCTCACCCCTAAATCCTCCTGAAGCAAAGAGGCGAAGGCTTGCCTACAAGATTGCTGCCCGTCTGCGAGTGCTCCCAGTGCACTTTGTGAATCCAGACACCACCAATCCCAAGACAACCTCCTGTCCGCGTGAAGATCACTTTGGATATTGTCCAAAGTGCTTTGGAGACCGGGTGAAAAGCCTCCCTGCCCTACCTTTGCTGCTAATTTTCAAGAAGTTATCTCAATCTAAGGAAACTATCTTAGTTGATGATGTGCTGCACATTAATGGTGTCACTTTCATTCGTCATGCTGATTATGGTAATAGAATCCAATTGTTGCTTGCAAAAAGGCTCAGCATTGTACAAAGTGTTGCCATCACGCCTTACGTCTTCACAGATGCATCAGGAAGAGTCGAAGTGATCCGAGGTGCTGACCTTCTGTGGCTGATCAGGCTCATTGGTCCCAAGGTAGTGCAACTAAGCTAGGCTCTTGTGTGTAAGTATGGATGCCAATAATGAGAATGATGATCCCCGCATGTTTCCTTTCCATTTTGTGCATCATATCCGTGTGAATATTTTTATTGATAGAAAAATATTTTATCAGCAAAGAATAGCCCTATTGTTTGGAGCCGAGAGACTTGGAAAAATCTTGCGCTCTCCTCATCCTGTCATTCTACCCTTACTAGACTATTACCATTCCTTTGATGTGTCGATCTTCATCCTATTTTGAGCTAAGTTGTGCTAAAGCTCCAAATTGTAATTACCATACTCTATTTTAAAATAAATTGGAGTTGTTTGTGTAATTATTTACTCTCTCACTTATGGCCTTCCCTAATTTTTATGGTAAGCCTGGGGAGGTTGCTCCAGACTTTTTGGATAATTTGGAAATGGCCTTTCTGGTATCGGGAAGGGATGACGAAGCTACTAAGTTAAGGGCCTTTCCTTTGGTCTTGAGGGAAGGTGCAAAATTATGGTATCAAACTTTGGCACCTGAAGAAAGAAGAGACTGGGAGTCCTTAAAGATGGCCTTCATCGAAGAATTTCGCCGCCATGAGCCTCCAGAGGAGATATGGAGACAGCTCTTAGAGCTACGCCAAACATCACCCAATGACTATAGAAGCTATGAAGGAAAGTTTTCCAACCTGTGGGAGAAATGGTGTGCATCACTAGGTGAAGGAGAAAGGGCGCCAAAATGCCTAAAGAAGGACTGTTTCCTGGCAGGGCTTTACCCCATCCTTCGAGAAAAGGTAAAAGGTAAATTCCTAGATACCTTTGATAAAGCTATGACTTATGCAAGGGAGAAGGATAGGAAGTTAAAATTCCAAGCTCAACTACAAGGGGGAATGGAGCCTCCACCGCTAGCTCAACCTACGGCAAGGGTAGTAGCAGGGACAAGAGCAACAGACCAAGAGTCCTCCCAACAAGAATTACTTCAACAAATCACCAATCAACTAAAGAGCCTATCCATCAATCTGGTTCAAGGTGTAAGGGCTCCCCAGCCAGGAAATGAACGAAATAGACAAGAAGGACAAAGCCAAGCACGTGAGTACATTTGCTACAACTGTGGAGAGGTAGGTCACGGCATGTATTATTGCCCCCATCCACGACGCTATCAAGGAAATGTTAATCAAAGATGGCCTCCTCGCCAGCAAGTCACTCCTCCTCGAGCTAGGCCACTTAATGGAAAAAATGCACACGTGACTCCACCAATCCAAATATTGAGACCCCCTCCTCCACCACCACAAGCACCAGCAGAGATCCCTCCACTACCATCGGGAGGGGAGGACAGGGCTATCTCTGTCATAAGTCTTGACAATGGTAAGGATAAAGGGGAAAAAAAAATGGAGGAAGCTGTTGCCATGCCAATAAAGAGAGTTAGGAGACAAAGAACTGATGAAATGGAAGCTTCAGAGCCGGATAAAGGGAATGAGGGTTCCTCCCAAGTGATAGGAGACAAGAAAAGGAAGAGTAGGTCAAGGAGGCACATAGGAGTAGAAGACTTTCCACTTGGGGTAGGATCCATACCTTACGACCTGGTAGCAGATGTGAGTAAGCAAGGACCAAAGATTTCATGGCAACAACTCCTCCACCTTTCCCCAAAGATGCGTAGAACTTGGTCTAAGATGGTCAGCACCAGGAGGGCTAAGGAAAAGTCAGTTGGGTCTATTAGTGCAAGAGGCATGAAGGATATCGTGCCAGTCATTGATGCAGAGATTAAGAGTCAGCGAGTCTCCAATGTGTACGTAGATGGTGGAGACGAGATTTGTGTTATGACAGAGAAATTAATGCACAGGTTGGGTTTGGAAGTAAACGAGCAAACTTCCTTACAAGCTAAGATGGAAAATAATGTAAGGGTGGTTTGTGTGGGAAAGGTTAATGGAGTGAACGTTTCAGCTTTTGGTGTGGCAATCTCAATTGATGCTTATGTGATCCCAACTAAGGGGGAGGGCTATCCGCTAATCCTTGGAAGACCTTGGCTTATGGCTATGAAAGCTAGGCAAGATTGGGAGACAGGTTCCCTTGAGTTGTGACCAAATCATAAGGTAGGTGGCAAGCAACAAAAAATTGTGTATGACATGAAGCAGGGTAGACAACAAGACCTAGAGATGGAGACTTCTATGGATGAATGGAGTACAAGCAGCTGCTCTTCATCTGAGGATGAGTCATCTGAGGAGGATGCTAGCTCTTTGGAAGTCATGGGTATAATACTGCGAAACCCAAAAGGAGAAGGTGGTCAAGACTCTCTAAACAAGGAAGAAGCCACAGGCTTAGAGGAGATGCTAGCTAAGGACCTACTAGAAGAAGAGAGAGAACCCTATTTGCAGGTACTAAAGAAGCATGCTGGCCTCTTTATAACTGATTACGAGCACATTAAAGGAGTGACGGTAACCCAACACCATATCCAATTAAAGGAAGGTGCCAAACCAGTGGTGCAAAGGCTAAGGAGATTAGGGCTAGTGCAACAAGATGCACTCTTAAAAGAAGTAAAAAGATTACTCAAGGCAGGATTTATCTACCCAGTGGAAGATTCTGAGTGGGTGTCTCCAGTTGTGATAGCACCAAAGAAAAATGGGAAGTGGAGGGTATGTGTGGATTACAAGCCTCTAAACGCAGCCACAAAAAGGGACCATTTTCCTTTGCCTTTTCAAGATGAAATACTAAATGAAGTGGCTGGTCATGAAAGGTACACAGTGTGTGATGGGTACTCAGGCTACTTCCAAATCAGAATTGCAGATGAAGACCAAAGAAAGACTACCTTCATAACACCTTGGGGGTGTTTTGCTTATAGAGTTATGCCTTTTGGTTTAACTAATGCCCCAGCTACTTTCCAGAGGTTTATGAACTTGGTGTTTCAACCTTACTTTGGTAAGTCCATACGAGTCTTCATTGATGATTTTTGCATTTACAGCTCTAGGGAAGTACATCTGTCCAAGGTTGATGAAGGTTTCACCCGTCTGGCCCAATTGGGTGGGCAATTGAATAAAGACAAGTGCCACACAGGTGAGAGCAAGGTCACTCTACTAGGCCATGTTGTGTCTCAAGATGGTATTGAGGCTGACCCTGAAAAGGTAAAGACATTGTTAGCTTTACCTACTCCTTCAAACGTGAAGCAACTAGTCTCCTTCATTCAAAAGGTTCGCTACATGGGACGATTCATACATCTCCTTTCTCAGGCAATCTATCCTTTGCAGCAACTCACTAAACACACTACATTGACATGGAGTGAGGAGGGTGAAAGGTGCTTTCAAGAAGTTAAAACCATTTTGAGCTCATTGCCTGTCGTCCTACAACCCACATGGGGTGAATTATTCTATGTAAATCCTAGTGTAGGTCCAGAAGCTCTAGGAGCTGTCTTGATGTAAAAAGACCCAAAGACATCCCTCATGAGACCAGTCTACTTCTCTAGTAGAGTGATGACAGCTGCTGAAAAGGGTTTCAGCGCAACTGAGCAATTGGTGCTAGCTCTTAAGTTTGCAGTGGAGAAGTTTCGGGCTTACTTACTTCCGAGACAATTTGTGGTGATCGCAACTGAGGAGGTTTTTCCATATGCCCTACAACACATGGAATTGTCTCAAAGAATAGCAAAGTGGGTGGTGCAGCTTCAAGAGTTTGACTACACACTACAAGTAGAGGATTCCACCCGTGCTTGTTTGGCAGATGTCCTCACACAAAGGTGTTATGAGAAGGGCAAGAAAGAGGCACCTAGTAAGGTACCGCCTATCCCGGAGCCTGAAGTTCTACTGGGAGCACACAATCTGTATTTTGATGGGGCTTACAAGAGGACCAAAGACAAGGCATCAGCAGGCATAGTAATATTAGGTCCAGAGAAGGAGAAGATCTTTGCAAAAGGGTTTCATCTAAAAGAGGTTCATTCTAACAATGAGGCAGAGTACCATGCCCTTGTTTTAGGGTTGCAATGTTGTCTTTCTCAGGGCATCACAAAGCTAAATGTTTTTGGTGACTCCATGTTGATTGTTAAGCAAATGGTTGGTGTATGGGCCTGTAAAAATGACAAATTGTCTGTTAAGATGAGGGAAGCAAAGGCCTTGTTGAAGGGTTTTAAAGAAGTTCGAGTGCACTTTGTACCTAGAGATCAAAATCGAGAAGCAGATGCCTTAGCAGGTGAAGAACTACAAACTCTCATAGTAGGTGCTATCCTTGTGAAAAGTCCTTTATACCAGGGAAAGAAGGAGCTGCATGATTTACTTTACTTTCTTGAGCATTGTGAAGCACCCTTTGGTATGAGTAAAAGTGAACGTAGGTGGTTGGCAAAAAAGGCTACCAGCTATAGCTTAATGAATGAGGACTTGTATTGTAGAGGGAAAGATGTTGTCTTAAGGAGAGTTCCTGCATCCCAAGAGATAAGGGATATTTTGTTTAGTTGTCATGAAGGTGTGTGATGGCCACTTTGCACAAAAGATTACCACAGAAAGATTTTACAAGCAGGGTTCACGTGGCCAAGCCTCCATCGAGATGTACAACATTGGTGCCGCACATGTGAGGTTTGCCAAAAAGCTGGACCAAGGCGTCTTACCCATGAAAATCAGCATCCAATCAAAACCTATGGGCCATTTGAAAAATGGGGGATAGATGCAATAGGGCCACTACCTTGCACTCAATCAGGGAAGGAATACATCATTATGGGGGTGGAGTACATGACCAGATGGGCAGAAGCTCGTCCCACAAAGCGCATCACAGCCAAGGACGTGAGTGATTTCATTTTTGAATGCCTTTGTTGCCGTTTTGGCACACCTTTGGAGATTCTCTCGGATAGGGGACCGGGATTTCGAGCTGATTTAGTCGGGCAATTGATGAGCAAGTTAAAAATCAAGCGCAGGCACTCTACACCATACTACCCTCAGTGCAATGGTCTTGTGGAAAAGGTAAATGGTCTTATATGTAAAATCATCACTAAGCAAGTGCATTTACATCCTAAGGCATGGGACAAACACCTAGATGCAGCACTTTGGGCCTACAGAACATCCTTTAAAACATCCTTGGGGTATACACCTTTTCACTTGGTTTACGGGCAAGAGGCACTATTGCCTATAGAAGTGGAGCTAGCGAGCCTCCGAGTTCTAAAAGCACATCAAGAGGATAGTCAAGAGAAGCAGGTGGAAGGAAGAATCATCGATTTGGAGAGGTTAGGGCTAGATCGAGAGTCAGCAGTGAGGTACTATGCAGCCCAGGCAGAGAAGAAATGAAAGAAGTTCAATCGCAACCTTGTCAAGAAAGGTATCAAGGAAGGTTCTTTAGTGCTCAGATACGACAATCGCTTTGATCGCAAGAAGGATGGTAAGTTCTTGCTTAAGTGGGAAGGCCCTTTTGTAGTGATACAGAGGTTCTCAAATGGTAGTTACCAACTAGGTGACCTAGATGGTAAGGTACATCAGATCCCGGTAAATGGTTGGCGATTGAAGGCCTACCAATGTCGTCTTTCACAGCCATATGCTGGTGAAATCAATGCTAAGGATGGTTCAGAGGAGAGCTCATCATATTCGAGCTCCAACTAAGGTAACAATCATGTACATAGTCGTTTCAAAAAAAAAAAAAAGAGAAGAGAAAAAAAAAGAGAAAAAAAAAGGAAAAAAAGAGAAAAAAAAAAAAGGAGAATGCTACCAGTGAAAGCGGATATTGACAATGGATGGGGTATGGCTTTCAAGGGTCTAGGAGACCAGTTGTTAGTCATGGATGGATACAATTATTCATCAGAAAGGACTAAACAGGGTGCATCAGCCAAGAAAGCAGTAACATGGCAAATTCAATTGGTACCAGGTGGGTAAGTATTCAAGAGAACCCTATTGTAGCCCAACCTACAGCTAGAGGCATCAAATACCTCTAGCTTAAGGGGGAGGGCTATATGATGCATGGTTTTTAGGACCCCTTCTGAAGATGCAATAAAGGCACAGTCAGTTGTTGGGGAGATGAGGATACTCTAGTCCAAGGGATCTCGAAAGAGAAGAAAAATCTACTTCACAAGCACCAAAATGGACAGAAGATACGTGGGAACGAGCTCTTATGCATGCCTACAACCTATATCTTACAAAATAGCCCATTCTAGGTGTGAATTTCTAGTGAAATTTACACGAGGATGTTCGTGTGGACTCACAACACAACATACTCCGTTTTCACTTTTTTACCGACAGTAAATATTTTTTACCACAGTAAATATTTTTTACCTACAGTAAATATTTTTCACCTACATGGTAAATACAAATCACTTTTTACCTACAGTAACTTTTTTTACCCATGGTAAATATTTTTTACTGCACCATAAGTATTTGGCAGGTAACAGTTCAATGTTACTAGAAGCAGTGATTGGGCATCAACAATGCAGTTACAGGAGGAGAAAAGGGGAAAATCTTATGGTAAAGGTGAGTCAACAGGGATAAAGACTTTTGAGTTGAAAAGAGACATGCTGATTTTTTCAAAGAACACATGTCAAAAGAAGCCATGGTTGAGGATTTTTTGAGAATTTGATATTCAGGAGGACCCAACAGGTCCCCCCCTGACATGTGCAGAACCTCCAGTTTCAACAGCCACCTTACCTGCTCTTAAATGCTGGTCAAGGCCTTATCCCCATGTGTCACAATAAAAAAAATCAGCATTTACCCTCCCCTCTCACATCACTCTAGAGAATATCTTGATGGTGACATATCAGGTGACCTCAATCTGTTGACCACCCTAAGCAAAAAGTAACCCCAATCAGCGGATTTAAGCATGTTTATCCCTAATCCTAAACCCTCTTAGAAACCTATATAAGGAGGCCTTATCTCACTCAAAACCAACACTTCACCCACTTCACCAAGTAATGAAGCTATGACGACATTGCTCACAACGAGGAGCTATGGATGGAGCTCTACTCTCTCTCCCTCTCTCTCTCTCCTCTAGTATGCTACATTACTAGCCCTAAAACCTAAATAAGGAGTCTTCTCTCATGCTCCATGGCCACCATCCTCGCCATCATTCTCTAAGGTATTGATGTGTTGCTAGTAGGATCATACCTACTTGCTGGGTTGATTGTTTTTGACAAGGGATTATGCCATCCTTGGCTTGCTTCTCTATACCCTTGTTATGTATGATCAGATGTCGTTGTATTGTTAAGCTGATGTCTTGTGTATATATATGCTACATAAGGTCCCTAAGCTTCGTTTCTATGTGTTTTGCCATATGTTTTGATGCCATCATAATGCCAGAAGTCTCACTTGCCTATGTGCACTATGTGTGAGGTCCTAAACCTCTTAATTTAGGGTGGTGCCCCTTTGTTTTTTTCTTTGCTTGTTTGCATGAGGCGCGGTTTGTGGAGTGTGCACGAGTACAGAGGCCACCCGATTGCACTGCTCTTTTTCCCGCCATCAATTACCTGCAAATTGTTCGCCTTCTAAGGTAGTCCACCTACGAGCAAGCAAGGGAGGGAGCTCAGTAGCAAGAAGGGGGTGTGGAATTTGATGGAGTGTGTGTGTGTGTGTGTGTGTGTGAGAGAGAGAGAGAGAGAGAGAGAGAGTAGAGAGAGAGGGGAAGGATCTCAGTAGCAAGAAGGGTTGTGGAAGAAGGGGGTCCACCTACGAGCAATCAAGGGAGGAGCTCAGTAGCAAGAAGGGGGTGTGGAATTTGACGGAGTGAGAGAGAGAGAGAGAGAGTAGAGAGAGAGGGAGCAACTCGTATGGAGTCTGGACTCTGCTTTTGCCTGCGTGTGTGTGTGTGTGTGTCACACAGAGAGGGGCTTAGGCCTCGAGGATACGTGGGTGCGACAGAGGTGGAAGTTAGAACTCGTCTCTCTCTCTCGCGTACTGTGTGAGTCGTGACTATTGTTCAGTGTCACCTGTACACTATGTCACGTCGTGCACATTGGCCTGAGACTTGCTGGATCAGCCTTGTCTTGACATGTGTCCGCGGGAGGGGACCAGAATCCCTTCCCCCATTATAATAGTATAGATGAGTACCAATTCCACTAGTACTCCACCTCTGCCAAAGTCAATATAGCATGCATCAATTGAAAAAGATGTGAGACAAAGGGCCCCCACACACACTCACATGACATGTTGGTGGTCAATGGTTTAATTTGCAAGTGTGTAAAACAAGCAAGGATAAGATAATACAAATCCTGGAAGCCAAAGTGGCCGCAATTTATGAAGATATTTCTATGGAAGGTAATGTGGATGCTCTACCAACACGCGTCAAAATCCAAGAGAGAGGAATTGGGTCAGATCGTTGCTTGGGGTGTAGAGGATCTCGCCCACCTATTCATGGAATGCGAATTTGCAAGTGGGCCCAAAGGACATGGCAGGTCAGATTCTTCAAGATTGATCTATTCCTTGGTGACAAGATGTTGGGACTCTTGCCCTTCTCATCCGCACTCAAACTCTCAGATACTTCTTCTTTAACCATACATGGAAAAAAGGAACCGCCGTGTGTTTGAAGGAGATCTAGATGTGGCAAGCTTCAATGAGATTACACAAGAAAACAGAGTGATGATCTCTACGCTCAAACGCAAGCAAGACTCCGAATGACTGGCCTAGGGCTACCTATGCCATGTTAGCAACCTGCGCCAAGTAAAGTCTAGAACTATAGTGCGCCTACTTTGTGAAATTGATGATGATATGCCTCGTTGAGAGGTGGTAGACTTTGAGTTTGTAGTCCTCAGCACCTCAAGGCTCTGTATGAGCTTGAGGTTGTTTTGTGAATCTATGGTGTGTTTAAGACAATTCACTCACAAATTTTGAGCACCTTGGCTCAATGGCTCTGACCATCAACTCATGCCACAACGATGACAATTGTGTTGCTGTAGGCAAACAAGCCCAACGTCTCGAGCTGATTTCACTCACACACACACACAGACGACGCATGATGCAAAATTGCAAATCTTTCCTTCATCATGCAAACTCCATTGAAGACACGTTTCTCATTCATTTCTTACACTTTTAAATGAAATTTTCATCTATATTTGGGGGTATCTATCAATAATCCCTTCAAATCTGCATTTTTCACAATGTACGACCTAATCTACAAGAGTACAACTACCACAGAGTCACTCTGCCGATGTGCAACCATGCAGTGATATGCTAGACCTAACACCCAAGGATGATATTTAAAGGCACTAGTTCAAAAGCAACCGATCCAAAAGTTGGCAACAAAATGTCTACTAAACCAAGGTCATATGATTTCATACTTGGCACTGGAAAAGCTATCATGTAAGTCCCTTGATTTTTGGTGCAATTCCGTTGCGAGTAATGCCGCACATGTTCACTTTGATAACAACTCTAGTTTGAGCTCTAATTCTATTTAAAGAATAAAAGGGAATGTTGAGGTAAACAAAGAACAAGAAAAGCAGACCTCTTTCATGACAATTTACGATATGTCTTATCGTAAAACTTGTCCTGGAACAACCTATCTAAAAAACAGATAATATTTTGTTGTAGTTTCATTTTTGAATAGTGTAGGCAAAGGGAAAGAAGAATGTGGTGGAATGATGTGTTGTCTTACAAACCACAGATATCTGCTATCAACATTGTCTTACATATCTGTTGGTACATTAGTGCATCGTTTGGATTTCAATACAATGAGCCAGATTTTGGTGAGATCTTTGAGAGGATACCGAGTGGAGAGACAGTTTCATGATACTCTTTTGAGGAAAGAATATATGACGTGGAAGATCATGTCGAGTGTGGGACACGTTCTTTGAGACAAAAGGTTCTTGTAGAGTGTATATCCTTCTTTTGTTGGGCATAGGGGCATGGAGGCAACACTTAAGGGTGTTGAGAGATATTCCATTGGATGCAGTTGAAGAAGGATGTTGATGAGTTTGTGTGTACTTGTATGGTGGGTCAAAAAGTGAGATAAAACATGCACAAATTGGCAAGACTCCTACCACCTTTACCAATTTACAATCTACCATTAGAGAGTATAAGGGTGGGCTTCATCCTTGATCTTCCCAATACTCAAGGTGGGCATGATGTCATTAAGGCTATAGTGAATAAACTCAACAAGGAGAATAACCTGGTACCAATGAAGAAGAACACAGTGAACGTCAATCACTTGGCAAAGCTATTTGTCTCACACATTTTCCGCTTACATGGGATGCCTAGGCCTTTTGTTTCAAATCGAGACCTCGGATTTACCAGTTTGATTTGGAGAGCAACGTGAGAGAATATAAAATACTCTGCTCAAATAATTTGTCTAATGTATTGCTCCTATGATGACGAGAATAACAACAACAACAACAACAACAACAACAATAACAACTATGAAAATAGATGACGAGAATACATGTCATCTAGGAAACTACAATATAATCAAGAGCTCCACTTCCTATGAAATTTGCGCAAGGTCGAATTACTATTTTGGAGCCCACTAGGCTCTATGATTTCAAAGTTGGCCTGTGAGGAAAATGAAAAATCCAAAGGTAAGTGGAATTTCATTTCACAATGGCCTATGTCACAATTTCTTTTTGCCATACTCACAATTGTGAGTGGTATTATATTAACTCAGCAATAAATGTATATTGGGCCTCAAGCACCATATGTACCTTGAGGGAATCATCTATACTTATATAATGGAGCTTAAAATTTTCAAGCAAGGAGAGAGCATCCACTTATCATTCATCGGAGACCTTTGGACTTTTCCACTTTTGTTTGAAGTTTTTGGGCTTTCCAAAAGAAACCCTTAGTGTTGGGTTGGGTGGGTTAGGGGGACTTCATAGTTTTCAGTGCATGATGGAGACTTACCTTTCATTTCACATCATGTCTTACATTCTATTGTTTTAGAATGCTAAAGTGAAGTTTCACCTTACATAATTTTAGTAAATTTTACACACACACACACACACATGTCTTTTTTGCATTCTATTGTTTTAGAATGCTAAAGTGAAGCTTCACCTTTCATTTCACAACTTCACATGGATTTACATTTCTTGCATTTTATATTTTGATTCCAATTAGTGTTAACATTCAAGAAAGTCTCTTTTATTAAGTGGTTGCTAATCGAGTTTCCTCATCACAAAGAAAAAAACAAAAAATACTACAAAAATTTTGAGATTTGCAAAATGTTTGGACGAATTTCTCACATTTTTCATCCATTTTGCTTTCATTTACCATGGTTTGCAGGTAGCTAGTCTCGATTTTCAATCGGCTCAAGACTAAGTTGATGCAATCTTTCCCAAACACTGATATCAATTTAAACAATTTTATCACTTTCTTATTGTTTTTGAAAGCTATTGTGATCCTTTCACTTGTTTCTTGAAAAGCGATGTACCCACCTTCCAAGTGAAAATGACCTTGAATGCACCCCATAAATCATCCTTTCATTTCAACCTTTTGAGTTAAACAAGGATTGACATGTGCATGTGCATGGACTGTAATTGCACATTTTCTTATTTGCAATATATATTCACTGACTATT
>NC_140957.1:17132865-17145365 GCF_014529385.1 Adiantum capillus-veneris | reverse complement strand
CAGGGCACATGTGCATGCTCCATTTGATGAGGCATTGATAGATGTAACCCTCCAAGAACGCCTCTCTGCAATCCCTTTTGGAGCTATCTTCTGCGGCAAAAATTGGTGCTCTAGTCCACTACATGAACCCTTAAATTACTGCTTGATTTCTCCCTATGCAGGAGGCTTTTTAGCTAATAGAAAAGCTCTTTCGGAGGGCTCACTGCATGTTGATTTTTGGGAGGAGCACCTTGATCCGGTTGGTCATTCGATAGTGTTGAACTACCAAGATTATGCGAGCTTTCACCCCGTCGATTCTTCCCTCTCTCATGGCATGCACGGCTGTTGCAACGCTATCGTCTCCGACGCGCGTTTCCTTGGACCAGTCTCTCTCTCTCTCTCTCTCTCTCTCTCTCTCTCTCTCTCTCTCTCCCCGACGTTGCTCCCATGCTGCCTCTATCTCGCATTGCAGTCATCGCACAACTTGACATGTTTCCGTCCTCCCCCAAAGTTTTTTTAAAATGATTTTCATTATCATGCACACTAAACCTAGGTTTTTAATACTGTCGCCCACCGGTGCTTGAATTATTATTATTTTGACTAAACCTTGGATGAAGAATTCTGATTTTGATTATCAAAGACCCAGTGCACAGAAGATGGCGCTTTATCAAGTTTAACAAAATGACTTCAATATCTATCCAAATTACCGATAGCTGGCAACATAGAGAGAGAGAGAGAGAGAGAGAGAGAGAGAGAGAGAGAGAGAGAGAGAGAGAGAGAGAGAGAGAGAGAGAGAGAGAGAGAGAGAGAGAGATGAAATAGAATGGAATGACATATTAACGTCTGCAAAAGGTCAAAATGACCTATGAGACCAAACCGGTACAAACTGGTGAATCTGGTACCATGTTTGGGTACATAAAATAAAGTAAAATGAAATGAAAGAGAGAGAGAGAGAGAGATGAAATGATACATTAATGTCTTCAAAAGGCCGATATAGATAGAGGGAGGGGGGACTGACAAATGAGAGAAAAAAGGTAATGAGAGAGAGAGAGAGAGAGAGAGAGAGAGAGAGAGAGAGAGAGAGAGGAGAAGAAGAAGAAGAAGAAGAAGAAGAGAGGATGAAAAGAAATGGAGAAATAGGTATAGAGAAAAAGAGGGATTGGGATAGAGAGAGAGAGAAATTAAGAGAAGCAGGGATACAAAGAGAAGTGGAGAGAGAAGAGATAGAGATGGAGAAATAGAGGGATAGATATAATGAGATAGTGTGTGTGTGTGTGTGTGTGTGTATAGATATTTATACATAGAGAGAGAGAGAGAGAGAGAGAGAGAGAGAGAGAGAGAGAGAGAGAGAGAGAGAGAGAAAGAGAGAGAAGAAGAAGGTAGGGGTAGAGAGAAAGGGGGAAATAGAAGGGTAGAGAGAGAGAAATGAAAAGAAGGAGGGATGTAGAGAGGCCAAAATGATCGTTACACACTAGTGAATCTGATACAATGATTGGGTATGAGTGATCACTAAAACTAAATATTACATTGAATTGTGATAACCATTTTTTGCATTTTTGTGATCGAGACAGAGAGAGATTTAGGTAGAGGCAAATAGAGAGAGAGAGAGAGAGAGAGAGAGAGAGAGAGAGAGAGAGAGAGAGAGAGAGAGAGAGAGAGAAGAGGAGGAGGAGGAGGAGGAGGAGGAAAAGAAGTTGAGGGATAGGTAGAGAGAAGAAAGAGGGATAGGGATAGAGAGAGAGAAATGAACAGATGCAAGTATACAAAGAGAAGTAGGGGAATGGAGATTGATAGGGATAGATAGAGAGCACGAAAATATTTAGAAAGAGAAGAGATTACACTAAATCTATGGTAAGAGGGGCTAGGAGAGAGAAAAAGAGAGAGAGAGAGAGAGAGAGAGAGAGAGAGAGAGAGAGAACCTTTATTGATCTGCTTTTATGAAATTTATCAAGAACGAAGGGTTTGAGGGTGAGAGGGGCCATGCCGCCGCCGAAGGCGGCGCCGTTTTACTAGTGTGTAATAGAAAGTCTCTTAACTTTACATTTGAAAAAGCTTGTCACTTACATTTTAAAAGGATGTCATTTCTTAGAATCTTACCCTTTACTTTTGCATTTTAGATTAGATGTTTTGTAAGGTGTTTTTGGCTTTCTAAAAGAAATCCTTGGTGTTGTGTTGGGTTAGGGAGACTTTTCATTTTTTGTAGTGCATGATGGAAACTTACCTTTCATTTCACATCTCTTTTTTTCTTGTGGCAAAACTCACAATTGTGAGTGAATGAACAGCCCAAATAATTATAAGGTCTTGTCATACTCTTGTTGAGCCATGGCATCATCCAGGGACTATAATTACATCGGCTAGGCTATCAGGGCAACCACCCCCACCAGCCTACTGCCTCCTCCTCGATACACAAGATCCATAAAGTTGTCCTTTCATTTCACATCTTGACATGTATTTACTTTTCTTGCATTCTATTCTTTTAGAATGCTAAAGTTAAGCTTCACCTTGCATAATTTTAGTAAATTTTACAAGCACACACCTATATGTTTTTTTTTCATTCTATTGTTTTAGAATGTTAAAGTGAAGTTTCACCTTGGATAATTCTAACAAATTCTATACACACATATATATATTAATTAGTTCTTTTTATTTTACCTTTTATTTCACAACTTCACATGGCTTTACATTTCTCGCATTCTATAGCTTGATTCCAATCAGTGTTAACGTTGAGAAAGTCTCTTTTATCAAGCGGCTAGCCGAATTTCCTCCTCACAAAAAAGAAAACCGAAAATACTAGCAAAATTTTTGAGATTTGTAAAATTTTTGGACGACTTTCTCACATATTCCATTGGTTTTTCTTTCATTTACCATGGTTGTAGCTAGCTAGTCTCGATTTTCAATCGGCTCAAGTCTAACCTGAGGCAATCCTTTCCCAAACAATGATACTAGTTTAATTCAGCCTAACAATTTTATCACTTTCTTATTGTTTTTGAAAGCCATCGTGACCCTTTCACTTGTTTAAAATGAACTAAGGAGTGACACGTGGACGCCCTCTCCTTCCTTGAAAATTTTAAGCTACATTGTAAAGAGTATAGATGATCTCATAACTTACATAGTTTTAAAATTAGTCATGTATGCAAGAAGTTGAAGCACGAGAGAAAAAGGGATCTAGGGTTTCTGCATTCTCAGCCCTGCGCGATGCTCGTGGGTGGGGCCCCCTTTGGAGGCTGTTGTTGCAGAGGAGGATGGAGACACTCTAGGCCTCGTCTTGGATGGTGCCGACTACAGATGTGTGGCGTTGCCCTCGCAACAAGGTTTTTTCCGAGGATGGAGGACCTGGCTGGCGACTCGACGGTCTGCTCCTTTCCTCTCATGCTCCCCTCTATTTTTGGGACATCAAGGCTGGGCGGCAGCCTAGTCCTGCTTTGGCGGGAGCGAAAGTTCGCCTGGCATATCTAGTGTGTGGAGCCCTTTGTTTTTGGGGTGGAGTTGGAGGACCTGATGGCAACAAGAGCTGGTTTGGCGGCTCTTCCATGGGGGTGTTGGTTCGGTGTGGTGCTTCTGCTTGGAACTCTTTTTTTTGGGTGGCATATCTGTTCAGATCTAGATCGCTTTGGTCTTTAGTTGGCGGCTTTACATGCAGACTTTCCCGAGGCAAGAAGTTGCTGGTGGTAGCAGTTAGGTCTTGGTGGCAACTCTAGAAGGTTCTGATGGTGATGGGGATTGTGGGCCCCGCCCGTTCGGCTTGCTCTGTTCCTCTTCGGTTTAGTGTGCGGTCTCATCTCGAGTGGGGTGGCTCCCTTATGATAGCCAATGTAACTTTGTGATTAGTTGAACTGTCTGTGGCGGATGTTTGGGTTGGTATGGTTGTTATTATGAGTCTGGCTATGGTCTGCTCTCATGGCACAGTATGTGCATGGGGAGATTTTGTAATTTTTTTGTGATTTATAGTATACTTCTCACTCACCTATTGGTGAGTTTTGTTAAAAACAAATTAGTCCGTGTACATGGAAAAGGTGCTTATGTGCAGAAGGGTTGAAGGAGTGGAAAAGAAGCAGCGGACAAGCGTCTGATGCCTATTAGGGAATCCACTTTTGAGTGGAAAGCTTGGAAATGGTCCAACAGTTGTCTTTTCCTTAAACCTCACACAAAGAACATTTGTCAAGGGCTCATGCACAAGGAGGTTGGTTCACGCTTTTGAACAAATAGTGGAAATAACAATGGTCGGAAGCCCGATGGGCTATGGTCATGATGAATATTTGGGGACTATAATGGCCCCAATATATGAAGGTGTTTCTATGGAAGGTGCTATGGGAGCCCTGCCGACAGGCGTCAAGATTCAAGCACGATGCTCACGGTGCCAAGGGGCTAGCGAAGATCTCGCACACCTGTTCTTGGTTTGTCCGACTAGTAGAGGAATGTCGGAGAAGGTGTGCAAGTGGATATAAAAAACGTGGAAGATAGACTTCTTCAAGAATGATTTGTGTCTAGGGGCGAAATAATTTCAAAGTCTTGTCCTTCTTGTTTGTACTCAAATTGTAAGATTTTGCTTCTTCCACAATATCTGGAAGGCTAGGAACTGCCACGTCTTTGATAATGACCTTTCTGTGGCTAGTTTTGCAGTGATTCTACAAGAAAGTGAGAAGCTCATATATGTGATAGGTAAAGGTCACAACTCGGATGACTGGCTCAAGGCAACCCGAGACATTCGGATGAGTTCCCGATAATATCTTGTTAGCTCGAATATGATGTAATTCAGGAAAGGCTCCCCACGAGCTTGAGGTTGAAGGTTGTAATTTTCTCTACGACATTCTAATACAGTCACTCACAATTGTGAGTTTTGCAAATAAAAAATAGTCCAAGTAGCTCAATGTCGTTACTGAGTATGGAGACCCCCATGATGGTGTTTTCATTTGATTGCCCTTCAAAAATAGTCACAAGGCCTCGTGAACCAATTGTAATTCAGTATGAACCTCTTTGTGAACTATGAGTGTTGTGGTCGAAACCAAACTATGGCTTTGCACCATTGATCAACAGGTGTGGACTGACATAATGATAAGGAAAACCAAGGTTGTGAGCACTAAATCACATTGAAATTTGTTCTCCCAGAGGAATCGGATAAGTCACATTCATCCGTGATCTTGGATTATCATCTTCCTACTTGTTGCATTATCACAATTGGATTGAGGTGGTGGGTGGAGCTGTGTGTGTGTGTATAGAGAGAGAGAGAGAGAGAGAGAGAGAGAGAGAGAGAGAGAGAGTGTCTATGTTTATGTATATTTGTAGTATATAAGTGTATGGTTATTTGAATGGATATGATGCATGTGGAATATGTGAATGATTCTATATTTGATATCTCTAATGCCTTGCTATTTATTTGGATTCGGAATAGGAGGGGAGGATTAGAAGAAAGTGAGAGTGTTTGGAGAGCCAATTTTACTTGAGTGCTAATTATCGCGAATCTCAAAAGATGCGCTATTGGAAAGATGGATGAAAAGCAAAAGGGAGCAAGGCGTGAGTCACAAGACGGAGGATAGATGGAATCATTCGTGGTATTTGTTGATGCATAGGCAATACTAGGTTGAAAAAAGCATTAAGTTGTTGACGTGTGGCAATGCTTATAGCTCGAGATTTTTAAAGCTCCATAAAGAATAAAAGATAAATAATATATACTATAGAAGAAGAAGAAGTTTACATGGGTACTCCGCCTCTACATTTCCTTTGTGATAATCTGATAGCTTTGGTCTCTCTTCTCCTTTTCTTTCAAAGACCTTGTCTGTTGCACTACCCAATCTTCATCGTCCTTGCTATTAAGGCATCCAACTACTACAACATGCCTCCACACACGCACACATAGTATATTATTTGTAATAAATAAGTGTATGGTTATTTGAATGGCTATGGTGCATGTGGAATATGTGGATGATTCTATATTGATGGCTCTAATGCCTCACTATTTATTGCGAAGAAAGCAGAGGTTGAGAAGAAAGTGAGAGAGTGTTTGGAGATTTATAATGTCAATGTATCCATTTTCAATATACAAGTGCATAGTTAATTCGATTGCTATGATGCATGTGGACTATGTGTATGAGTACCATTTCTACTAGTACTCCACCTCTACCAAAGTCACTATAGCATGCATCAATTGAAGGAGATGTGAGGCAAAGGCCCCTCACACACTCACTCCCATGACATGTTGGTGGTCAATGGTTGAATTTGCAAGTGTGTAAAACAAGCAAGGATAAGATGATGCAAACCTTGGAAGCCAAAGTGGCCGCAATTTATGAAGATATTTCTATGGAAGGTAATGTGGGGTGCTCTACCAACGGGCGTCAAGATCTAAGAGAGAGGAATCGGGTCAGATCGTTGCTTGGGGTGTAGAATAGCTAGTAGGATCTGGCTCACCTATTCATGGAAAACCAGGCAATCAAAGGCCTGGCAGGGAAAATTTGCAAGTGGGCCCAAAGGAAATGGCAGTTCAGATTCTTCAAGATTGATATATTCCTTGGTGAATAGAAATTGGGAACTCATGCCCTTTTCATTTGCACTCAAACTCTAAGATACTTCTTCTTTCACCATGTACGGAAAGCAAGGAATCATTGTGTGTTTGAAGGAGATCTAGACGTTGTTGAAGATGATGAAACAGGAAACAGAAGGAAGATAGCAACTCAGAGTAGGAAGAAGATGGAGAAGGAGAAGACACAGAGCTTGCGTATGAGATCTCTGTAGTCTCTCTCTCTGTATTAGAATAATAGTGTATTTACAAACTCAGAGCTACAAAGCTTATATGAGACCCTAAGAGATAAGGTGTCCTTTCACACCAGATGTCCAAGGGGAAAAATCCAGTGGGAGAAAAGTGCCCCTGGTGAAGCGCGTATACACACTAACACTACTACATGTCTACAAATCCCCCCTGTAGTGATAGTGTGAATCCGTACAAGGTAGCAGATAACATTGTATGAGGAGTAAGCCCAAAGCTTTTCGGAAAGCTTCCAAACTTTTCTCGTGATAACGCCTTCGTAAATAGATTGAATGTTATCTGTGTAGGAGTAAGTTAGTGTGATCTCCCCGCATGTAGCTTTCCCTGACATAGTGGTAGTGAACCTCTATGTGCTTTGTAATTGCATGAAAATACTGGATTCCTTGCAACTTCCATAGCACTTTGACTGTCAGTGAAAATGGTAATGGGTGCCTGTTGACACTCCACAAAGATCTGCCAATAATGTGTATCCATACACAATCAACTGTTGCGTGAAAGTTGCCCTGTACAGCTTCACAAGTTGATGTAGCCACTGTGGGTTGCTTCTTTCTTAGCCAAGATATACTGCATTCCCAAGAAAAAACAATTCCACTTGTGGAATGTCGTGTGTCAAATCACAGCAATCTGAATCGCTGTAACCAAGAAGCTGCATAGAATGTGCTTTCCATACATATCCCCTTGGAAAGAACATGGAAAAATTAGGGGTACATGAAAGGTAACGAAGTATGGCTTTAGCCTGCCAATGATGCATACCTGGGCTGTGCATAAATCTGCTTGCTTGTGAAACCCAAATGAATGTCTGGACGAGTGTTGCCTGCCAAATATATCAAGCAACCAACTGCTGCTGCATAAGTATGTACATCAAAATGTTCTCCAGCATCGTGCATGCTCAACTGATCCAGTTTTACGGGTGTAGAGATTGGTTTACAATTTTGCATACCAAACTTGTCCAAAACTTTATGCAAATATTTTGCCTGCAACATGTATATGCCATCCTCTGATTGCCAAACTGAATACCAAGTAATAATGTAGCAAACCAGATCAGACATCAAAGGTTTTCTCAAAGATCTTAAACGCTTCAATTCATCTGCAGTATTGCCTGTAAGAATCATATCATCCACATAAAGTGTTAGCAAATGAGAACTCCATCTCTTTTTTGACATACAAAGTACTTTCTGTTGGACTATTTTGAAATCCCTGGCCAATCAAATAAGTATGTATCTTCTCATACCATGCTCTTGGAGCCTGTTTGAGACCATACAAAGCTTTACGCAATCTACATGCTTTTGCTCTTGACCTTTTACCACAAAACCACTTGGTTGACTTACATAAACATCTTCCTGCACATCACAATCAAAAAAGCAGTTTTGATATCCAACTAATGCACTTTCCAACCATGATGAGTAGCAATTGCAACTAGTGATCTAACTGTGGACACGAGAAGTAGGAGCAAAGTTTCATCATAATCTATGCCCTTTCTGTTGCGCATAGCCTTTTGCACAAGCCTTGCTTTGTACCTGTCAACAGTACCATCTTGTTTCCTTTTTACCTTAAAAACCCACTTTGTACCATAGGCTTTTTACCTGTAGGCAAGTCACTAGATCCCATGTATGATTCTTATGAATAGAATCAATTTCTTGTTGCATAGCATCTTTCACTGAAACACATCTAAAGCTTGTTCAAATGAATCAGGCTCATCTGCATCACAAAGAGTGCTAAGCAAGCCAAATCTACTTGCTCTCTGCCAAAAGTAGTACCAGCACGTGTTTTTCTGTGCAACGGTGCATCCAATTGCTATCCTGCAAAGTTTTTTGAACCCATTTAGGCAAGGTTCTTTCTTCCTTGAGAACTCTTGCTCTTCACTCACAATTTCCTCTACATCATGAGGTGTCACATGCTGATCAAAAGATTGATCAAGATTATCAACCTGTTGTGATTCTTGATTCTCACAAAAGAAGGAAGTAAACCTTCAAATACATCATGTGTCTGCATATGAGGTACATCAAAAGCAACCATAGGTTGAGCAGTAGTTTCTGCAAAAATTACATCACGACTTTCAAAAATCTTGTTTGTAGCAAGATTGTAAAGTAATAACCTTTACTTCCACTACTGTACCCCACAAATATACATTTGATTGCTTATCATAGCTTCCCACGTAAGCTGAGGGATGTGAGCATAAGCAAGACAACCAAAAACACGAAGATAACTGACTGAAGGTTTTCTGTTCCAAGCTTCATATGGAGTAATGGTCTTCAAGCCACGTTAGGACATCTGTTCAAAACATGTGCTGCACAAGCAACTGCCTCCATCCATAGCTTATGAGGCAAACTCTTAGCCTTGAGCATACATCTATCCATCTCCATTAAAGATCTGTTCTTCCTTTCTGCAACACCATTCTGTTGTGGTGTGTATGGCATAGTGCATTGGTGTTTAATGACTTTCTTTCCCAAAAAATCCTTAAATGCACCTGACATGTATTCACCTCCTCGATCGGTACGAAGAGTATGTACTTTGCAACCTGTTTCATTTTCAACCATGGCGACATAATGTTGAAAAACTGCAAACACATCTGACTTTGCTTTGAGTGGATACACCCAACAAAACCTGGAAAAGTCCTCAATGAAGGTCACAAAATAAAGGCTGTTTCCTATAGATGGTTTCCTCATAGGACCACATACATCACTGTGTACAAGTTGCAACTTTTGTGTCTTTAACTGAACCATCCTGCAAAAATGCAAATGTGCATCTTTCCAGAACGCAACCTTCACATACATGTCTTGGTGGCATCTCCAATAAAGACAAATCATGCCATATTATGAGTTGTAAGTCATCAAACTGCCATAACTAACATGCCCAAATCTAGCATGCCACAACTCAGCATCCTACATGGCCGAGTCTTTGTTTCTGCAATACATACTGAATCTGCTTTTCATAACGATCTAGCACAAATAGTCATTTTCAGCGTACTGTAGTGATAAGAGAATAACCATTCTCTCGATCTCGTACAACACATCTGTCATCCTCAAAAATGACCCGAAGACCATTTTTTGCAAGAGAGGATACAGACAACAAATTCTTCTTGATCCCTGGAACATATAAGACATCTGGCAAGCATAAATTTGAACCATCTGAAATGGTAATCAAAATCTTACCAACGCCTTTGATTGGATAAGAAGCATTATTTGCACATGTCACCTTCTTTCCTGCTGGAGCTGCATCCAATGAACAAAACAAATCCTTCCTTAAAGTAATATGCCTGGATGCACCACTATCAAAGTACCAAATCATTTGTGTCTCGTCAACACTGTAAGTAGAAAAATCTGAATATACTAAGAAAGCATAAGAATCCTGCACAAAGTTTGCAGACTCTTCTTTAGCTATAGAAGAATCACCAGAAGCTGAAACAACCAAACTTGACTCTTTCTTCTTTTCTTTAGCAATTCGCTTTTTACACTCACTAATGTAGTGACCAGGTTTCTTGCAGTAGTGACATTTACCTTTCTTCTTGGACTTGTCGGAATCACCTTTAGATTTCTTTGAAGACTGTCCTGCACCAGACTTGGAGTGATGAGCACTCTCTTTACCCTTGTTTTTGTTCTGTACAACAAGAGCATGATCCATACCATCCACCTGTAAAGACTTGTTCTTACGTAATTGATACTCCTGCAATAGCAAAGCCACTAACTCTTCAAAATGAAGAGGCTCAGGATTAGCTCACAAAGACAGAGTCAAAGAAGTCTGAAAAGTCAAATAAGATGGTGGTAGTGAATTGAGTGTTTTGGAAACCAAGTCCTTCTCTGGAATCACTTCATCAATGCTAAGCAATTGCTCTTTAAGATCCCTGATTTTTGTAAGATGCTCGACGATATCGTCACCTTCGTCCATCTGTATTTTGTCAAGTTGTTTCTTCAAAAACTCTATTCTGGCAGCGTTTCTTCCTCCAAACATAGCTTGCAGAGTGTTCCAAGCATCCTCAGAAGTTCTGCAAGATCTGATATGTGGTGTGATTGTCCTCTTTATGGTTAAGGCAATCACAGCCATAGCTTGTGCATCTTTAGTATCCCATTTCTTTTGCTCTGGAGTGACTTGTGAGAGTCTTGCACCATGAGATGTACCACGACCAGGCGTGGCAGGTGCAATGCTACCTGGACGAACTTCATCTCCAGATACATAATCCCACAATTCTTTACCAACCAAAACATTTTTGGCCATAAAAGACCAAAGAGAATAGTTGGTACCATCCAATTTGACTTCGGATGTAAACGCACCAAAAATCTCTTTCTCCATAGATTGAGCCATACTGTGGATGCACACAAGAGAGCAAAAGAACCTCCAAGAGATTCACAAATCTCCTCTCCAATGCAAGCAAAAATCTACACAAAATCTCAGCACAAAACTAAGACAAGCTGCTTCCCAAAAGAACTGTTTACCTGAAGAAAATCTGTCAAAAAGCACACCCTCTTGATCTAAATGCCTTCGAAAAGTAACTTCTGCTACGCTGCTCAGAACAAAATTCTGAGGGCTCGAATGGCTTCAAAAGGGGGGTAAAACCGCAGGTCACCTGCTCAAAATACTCCTGGAACGTCGAGGATGCTCCCACGAGCAAATTTTCCGAAAACTGCCTGAAAATTGCGATTGCACGCGCGGACGCGAAAACGCAAGTAGAGGCTCTAGAAATCACCTTGGTCTGATACCAATTGTTGAAGATGATGAAACAGGAAACAGAAGGAAGATAGCAACTCAGAGTAGGAAGAAGATGGAGAAGGAGAAGACACAGAGCTTGCGTACGAGATCTCTGTAGTCTCTCTCTCTGTATTAGAATAATAGTGTATCTACAAACTCAGAGCTACAAAGCTTATATGAGACCCTAAGAGATAAGGTGTCCTTTCACACCAAATGTCCAGGGGGAAAAACCCAGTGGGAGAAAAGTGCCCCTGGTGAAGCGCGTATACACACTAACACTACTACATGTCTACAGACATGGCAAGCTTCTCTGAGATTACACAAGAAAACAGAGTGATGATCTCTACACTCGAACGCAAGCAAGACTTGAATGATTGGTCTAAAGCTACCCATGCCGTGTTAGCAACCTGTGACAAGTAAATCTTAGAACTATAGTGCACCTACTTTGTTAAGTCGATGATGATTGGCCTCGTTGAGAGGTGGTAGACTTCGAGTTTGTATTCCTCAACACCTCAAGGCTTGGTGTGAGCTTGAGGTTGTTTTGTGAATCTATGATGTGTTTAAGACAATTCACTCACAAATTGTGAGTTCTGCAAAAAAGAAAAAAAGATGATGCAAATCTCACAAGAGTCCACTATCCTATCATTGAATAGCAACTCGGAGTCGTTACTCTCTCCCAGATATGGGCAAGGCGACACAAATGAGACCATAAATAGGGATGCCCTGCTCCCTTGTTGTTCGCCATTGGATCTTGCCCGCTTATTACTATGCTCGAAGATTGTGCTGCAAAAGGGGAGATACATGGATTGGCCTTCCCCAATAACAACCAACGTTTGGCAAAAACTATTTGCGGATCACTCACTACTCTTCTTAAAAGCTTGCCCCCAAGTAGTCCGGAAGGCTCTTGAGGTTGTGCAGACCTTTGTCATTGCCTCAGGATCGAAATGAAACATTGAAAAATCAAGACTGATCTCTCTGTCGGAGAACAACTCGTTCGACCCATCTTTCTGGATAGGGGAGATTGTCTCGAAAGGTAAGATTTTTTGGCATCTCATAGCCCCCTCAGGGTGGGTTAACGCAT
>NC_140957.1:17097865-17130365 GCF_014529385.1 Adiantum capillus-veneris | reverse complement strand
GTATTCTTGGTTATTGTTAAACAATTGTCCTCCATATGGCTTCCTCTTAGGCGGTGTGCTTGCTCTGTAGCCATTGGTGTACGAGTGTGTGTGTGTGTGTGTGTGTGTGTGTGTGTGTGAGAGAGAGAGAGAGAGAGAGAGGAGAGAGGAGAAGAGAGAGAGAAAGATTGAGAGAGAGAGAGAAAGAGGAGAGAGAGAGAGGAGGGGGGGGGGGGGGGGGGGGCAAGCAGCACCACAATGCATGGCCGGCTTGCAAGGGGTCATCGAATCATGCATTGTGCTTTGAATATACTCATGTCAACATCTTCACAAAGAGCTTGGGCAGCATGTTGGTGGGCGTCTGCCCGCAAGCTGCACATCAAGCGTGCCTGTAGTGGAAGCTAAGTACCCATTGAGTGGTGGTCCGCATTGAATGACGCTACCCGTCTACCTAGAGTGGTGACACGAGTAGATGGGCGCTTTCTCTTTGTCCACATTAGTTGGCAAGCATAGGCTTCGTGGGATAGGCGACAAACTCAACCAACTGTTGAGAGGAGGTGCTGGAAAGGCAGACGCATGGCCATTGATAGAAAGACGACTAAAGAGCCGTGTGCAGGTGGGAGAAGGGTGTATAGCTGATTTTGCAGGGGACTTGGGGCTACCACCAGGGCCGCTACAAGTTGGACCATCCAACAATTTGGGCGACGACTCGATATATTGCACATGGTAATGCTCAATAGCGCCTCCTTCAACGAAAGGCTTAGACGTGGAGAGAGGTGGCAGGGTCTCCCAAGCGCCATATCTCATCATCAGTAGCAACAATATGCTCTCCTTGCAATCCATTACCACAGGACCGGGCACGCCTCTCTTCTTGCTCAACAAATTTCTTAAGTAAGTAGAGCTCTTGATGATGTTCTTAGTGTTGATGTTGTAAGGCTTGCTGCTCTACCCTATGTAGAAAACCACACCGTTACTCACACGTACATGATGATTTTCCCTACTCTCATCAGTACGCAAAAGGCTTGCATGTAAAATGGTGTGCAATGCTACGAGCTATCAGAGTGTGACAACCAAGCTACATGGAAAAGTAGCGGATTGTGGGTCTCGACCCTGCACGTGCATGAGGGGTGTTGTGCAGAACAGGGTGGCATTGAGGGGTACTCCCCACACCATACAGAGGGTGTGTAGTGACGCGGGTTGTCGTAAGCGAGGCACCCAACCTATGTGGCAATGTCAGGGGGAAGCGGAAGGACGAGGCTGCTGCAGAGTAGGCGATAGTGGGTATACACAAAAGACAAGGCAGCCAAGGAATGAAGGTAGCAAACCTGCTATAAATGGAGACAACACAACAGAGCATTGGCGGCTATGGAAACATTGAGCTGAGAGAGAGAGAGAGAGAGAGAGAGAGAGGAGAGAGAGAGAGAGAGAGAGAGAGAGAGAGAGAGAGAGAGAGAGAATCCTTCCAGTGTGTGCGTTTCTGTCTGGCCTTCAAATTTGCTACTGATAGCCGTTTTTTGGCTCTCCATAATTGCCATAGTAAGTTACTCCACCCTACCAAATTCACCCAAACGCTATGGCTATCCCTACCATTTCACTGTATATAGTTGCGGGTGAGTTAGGGGACTTTTCCCATATCTCCTTACTGAAATAAAAAACCCTCAATTAGCTAGTCATTGGGCTAGTTGAGCCAAAAAAATAAAAAATATAAGTATATTATGGCCCATGGTATGTAAATATTTCTTTGTATATAGGCCTTAAATAATCTGCAGAAGAGAATGTTCCCTCCCAAGCCACTCACCAGGATCCCATTGTACTCGTGCAGTACAGCACTCAAGCCCAAGCCTCCAGTGCCTGTTCAAGAGGCTGCTGGGTCAGGGTCTATGACGCAAGTCTTCCCACAATTCCCACACCTGGATCCTCTGGAAACAACACTCTGCAACCTGCGTGGCCTCTACTGCAATCTCTGTAATCGTCCCCCCCATATCTTTACTCGAAGAACAGGGCTGGGAAAGTCACTTATCTGAGCAAAAAAGCCCTAAAAAAATGAGAACCTCCATCGTGTGAAGGCTCCCATCCACCGGGGTGCTAAATGGATTCCGATTATTTTGGTATTTATTTAAATATTTCTACCTAGGTGTGTGTTATTTATGCTCTGTACATTGCCTCACCATTACCACAATTTTTCTTACCATTTTTCATACTCTTTATTCCATATAGAAATATTTTCATGTAAGCTTCTCTTATATTTGGTGTAACTCCACCCCAACAAAAATCCAAAAAACTAGTTTTATTTATGTGTATATTTTTTCACTATTGTGATTTTTCCCTTCCTACATCTATTTTGTTTTTTTTCTAAAAAAATTAGAACACCAAAAATATTTATCTTTTTATGGTAGCCTCATAATGAGAGAGATTTCTTTTGACCCCTTTATATTTTTTCCACTTATATTATTTATATTTGACATGTACATATTTTTTAGACCCCTCAATATTTGATTTTCTTAGTTGTACTATTCACTTATATCATGATCTCAACAATATCTTCAATTATAGACCTACCAAATAAGGTCAAGGGTAGGTGGCATGCATACATGCACTATGGAGGGCTCACTCTTGGAGGTATTCAAAAGAATCATCCAAAGAAGGACCCCACAAGGACCTTGTGCAGTGGAAAAAAACGGTCGGTTTTGCTGAATTTTTAAAGTTCACTTGCTCTCCGAATTTGAAAAGGTGATACAAACAAAAGTTGTAGCTCGTGGGTTGAACTTTTGCCTCAAATTTTTTCATATTTTTTTGAGCTATGAGCTGTGAGCTATGATGTTATTAGTGGACCCCAGTTTTCCCATGCTATGCAGCCACACTCTCTCTTCCACTTTATCATTTTCCTCTTTCACACACACTTCTCCACTCATCATCCCCACCTCTCTCACCACTCCTCTCTGCACCCTACTCACCTTCTCCTCAACCTTGAAGAATAAGAGAAACCATGGTGAACTCATACCTCCCACACACAATTCCATTCCAAAATTGACCACCTAGTCTCATTTTTCCTCCTCCAAATTACCCATATCTATCAAAAAAACCACAAAATTCAGCCTCTTCTCTTAAAAGACAGCATCATGGTGGTTGATTACTCAGCTTCAATTACCTTGTCTCTCAAGGAAGGTCAAGAGTGGAGAAAAAATGTACCGTCAAAGCTAGTGGACCGTCAACAAGCGTCAAAATTGGCCCTACTCAAGACACTTGGAGCATCAACCTTGTAAGAAATCCACCTTTTCTTACCTCTTAAGAGTTTTTCTTCCTTATTTGTATCCTACATGGATACTCCCATTGTAAATATCCAATTCCATTTGTAAATTAATACTAACTCTACTAACACTAACCCACTATGAAAAGTCCTATCACCTCCATTTCTCTCCTCTCTCTTTCCCCACCAACTTCTTGATAATTCCAAGCAAAAGAAATTAGATAAATTGCTGAAAATCTAACCCAACCATGGTTAGAGGAGTAACCCTAGCCTTCAAAATTGCTATAAAAGGAGGGTGTAGCTAGCACAAAAGGGGAGCCATAAGCAAGAGCACTATGCTATAGCTTGAGAAGCCAAGCTCAACCTCTCTAGAAGGAGCTCTTGAGTGGAAGCTCATTGTCTTATGCATGTGCATGTGTTGTAATAGGGGATTAGCAAGGGAACTCTATGCCATTGTAAGAGAGAGAGTGATCATTCAATTGAGAGTAGGAAATCTATCATTTCTCCTACTAGTGTAAGCCCAACATTTGCTGAATCAAGGAGGGTGATTTGGACTAAGCTTGGATACTTTGTCTCTCTTCCAACGTGAAGTAATGGACAACAATGATGTGTAAGTGTCTTGGTGTTTTTTTTTTGTTAAGTTCTTGATAGCTTGTCTCTAGTGTTGTCATCAATTTAGCCATAAATCCCACATACTGTAAGAGGGCGACAGGGTGGAGAGGACTCCCCTGGCCTTAAGACAGTGAGTGGGGTGGCTTTTCTTGTGATGTGTTGTGGTGTAATTTACTCAAGCTATGTTGAACAAATACTAATATCACTTGATTGGTCATGACAGATTTGTAAGAAGGTATTAGTGCAACAAACACCCCCTCCCCCTTCTCTCTCTTTCTTACATATATAATTGTGTTTGCTTGATCATTAACGATACACTTCAAAGCAGCCCGAGCACCATCTCCCTCTCATCTCTCTCTCTCTCTCTCTCTCTCTCTCGCTCTCTCTCTCTCTCTCTCTCTCTCTCTCTCTCTCTCGTGTTTTAGTGTGTGAGAGTGTTCCATTGGTGTTAGGGTTAGTGTAAATTCCTTGCTTGTTTGTGGGTTGCTCTAACGATTCTCCTCTTTTGCGTCCTAGTTCGCTCTTAAACTAGGTGGTGCCCCTTGTGTAGTTGGGATTTGGTTGTGGGTTTGTTGTTTTGGTTTGTGTTGAGTTGTGCCCCAGCCCCATTGAGCAGCACGGGAGCCTTGAAGGGTGTCTAGAGGTTGCTCTTCTTGTTGCCCGCCCCGGACCGCCTCAAATTGAAGCCCCCACTGAGGAACGGCTTGTGTATTTTTGTGTAGAATCAACCATTAGTATAGTCAAGTAGTTTGAATGAATCACGAAAATTTGTATGATCCCTTCATTCCCATTGCAAGGCAAAAGGTACACATAATTGTTAGTACTAAGTTGCAATTTCAACGTGTCATTCGTAGAATTTTAGGTCCTCTTAGGTTGGCCAAGATAAACGCTTCAGTAAATCCTTTTATTTTGCCTCTCATTAGGTACGACCTTAGTTTGGACGTCTATATTTTTGTTTTGTTTTAAGCATTAGGTCATGCATAGACCATGGATAATGGCCCAGGAATAGAGGTTTTCCCCTTCCATTTCACTCCACACATTAGAATAAACATTGCAATTAGTAGGAAAATCCATTTTCAACAACGTATGGTGTTCATGTTTGGTGCCCAAAGAGTAGGAGAAATTCTCGCATCACCAAACCCTGTCATCCTACCTCTTATTGATTATCATAGGTCGTTTGATGTGAATATCTTTATTTTGTTGTAGAATAGATTGCAAGCTAGAAAACATTATTGTGTAAATCTTTTTAAGAAAGAAAAACAAAAACGGGTGTCACTTTGAAATCAATTCAATGGAAAGCCAACGCCAAATGTCTGGGTATCCTCTTTTCTTTGGAGAGCCTGGAGAGGATGCAGAATTATTTTTAGCGAATTTCAAGATGTCTTGCCGTATCAAGAGGATAATAACTGATCAAGAACGTGTAGAAATGTTTGAGGTGGTCCTTAGGAAAGATGCTAGCACTTGGTTTGACTCTTTGCCTGAGGAAGTTAAGGGGAATTACACAGAAGTTTTGAATCATTTCAAGAAATACTTTTTGATCCCCAAAACACTCAAAAATTATGGCAAGACATTGTTTCTCATAAGCAAAAAGACTTAGATGACTACTACTTGTACAAGCAAGAGTTTCTACGTCTTTGGGCTCTATGGATACGAAATGTTGCTAACCCTGGTGATGGTGCAGAATTTTTAAAGAAGGAGAGGTTCATAGCCGGACTCTTTCCTGACCTTAAGGTAAAAGTTGAGGCGGGTGCACTGCTACCTTTGATGCAGCTGAAACTAGGGCTGCTGAGAAATATAGGAAACTCAAGTGCTTAAGGGGAGAGGTTCCAATAGAAGGTCTTAGACCCAAAGGTAAGTCACAAGCATCAACATCGATAGAGCTTCCTGAGGTAACGGCGGAAGTAATTGAGAAGTTAAACGAATCTTTAAGCAGCCTGTCAATTCACCTTGCACAAGCTGTAGGTCCAAAGGGACAAGCAAAGAAGTCTGAAGAGCGAGATCCACGACCTAGGAGAGTCTTGCAATGTTGGAATTGCGGAGAGTCTGGACATGGGATGTATAATTGTCCTTGGCCCCGTGGAGAGCCAGGGAGACCTAACTTGAATTACCCAGTGATGAATGCAGGAGAAGGAGCTGGTCAACAACCAAGGCTTCTACAAAGGCCAAATGGACCAAGACCACCTCCACAAGGGGTAGAAGGAGTTCCACCTTTGCCAGATCCAAATGTGCATGTGGTAGAGGTGACAAACTCAAATGAGGTTGACATGGAAGCAAATGGCATTAAGCGTGGCCGAGGAAAAGGTAAAGAGAAAGAGGGTGTCCCATCACAGAGTGACCATGGACAAGGCAAGAAGGCAAAGGAACCAAGGAAGCTAAGAGGACTCGACGTCGTATCAATCTCCAAGACTTCCCTCTTGGACATGGTATGGCTCCATACAACCTGTTGGAAGACATGCGAGGTAAGGGTCCTGATATCTCATGGCCTCAGTTTCTTGCATTATGCCCACAAGTTAGGAGGGATTTAACAAAGGCGGTTAGCACTAGGAGAAAGGTAAAAGAGAGTTTTCCTGTTGTAAAAATTGCACATGCTGAAATGAACGAGGATATTACACCTGTGCTAGATTGTTACATAAAAGGAAGATTGGTTAGGAAAGGTCTAGTGGATGGGGGTGCACAAATTTGCATCATGACAGAAGGGCTCATGCAAAGACTAGGCATGCACATCCATGAGACACCTGAAATCAAAGTGAAAATGGCAAACAATAGCAAGGCTAGGTGCGTAGGCATTTGTAAAAATGTTTTTGTGGAGGCCTTTGGCATTAAGAAGGCAGTGGATTTCTATGTCATGTCTACCAAGGGAAATGGTTACCCATTTATCCTAGGAAGACCATGGCTAATGAAAATGCGAGCTTTGCAGGATTGGGAGAGTGGAAATTAATTTGCAGGAATGACAATCATAAGAAGGTTGTCTTTGACATGAAGGAGCAACGCCAAGAGGAGCTCCATGAAGAATCATCTCAAAGTGAGACGGAAGAAGGTTGGACCGATAGCACTTCAGAAGAAGAAAGTAGCGGCAGCATTACTGAAGAGGAGTCTTCCATCGAAGTCATGGGGGTAAGGTTTAAGCCATGCAACCAAGAGACCTCTTGTCAAGGCTTGGAGGAGGTAGGTCCTCAAGAGAACCAAAAGGTGGAAGATGAAGGAATGTTAGAAGGTATGTTGTCTACAACACTTACAAAGGATGAAAGAGAGGAGTTCAAATATGTGCTAAGGAAATTTCCGAGGCTTTTTGCTAAAGACTACACCGATGTGCGTGGAGTAGATGTTGTTCAACACAAGATTGAGTTGAAGCCAGAGGCCACACCTAAGGCTCAAAAGCTACGAAGGCTAGGAGTCATTAAGGAGCAGGCTCTACTCAAGGAGGTAAGAAAGCTTCTAGCAGCAGGTTTCATTTATCCAGTGGAGAATTCAGAGTGGGTCTCTCCCGTTGTTGTCACTCCTAAGAAAAACGGCAAGTGGAGGGTGTGTGTGGATTATCGTCCACTTAATGAGGCAACAAAAAGAGATCACTTTCCCCTCCCATTTCAGGATGAGATACTAAATGAGGTAGCTGGTCATGAGAAGTACACTGTGTGTGATGGCTACTCAGGTTACTTTCAAATAGGGATTGCATTGGAGGATCAATTGAAAACAACCTTTATCACTCCTTGGGGTTGTTATGCTTTTAGAGTCATGCCATTTGGTCTGACAAATGCTCCTGCAACATTCCAACGTTTCATGAACATGGTGTTTCAAGCATTCTTTGGAAAGTCAATTAGGGTGTTCATTGATGATTTCTGTATTTATAGCTCAAAATCATTGCATCTACAAAGGGTAGAAGAAGGTTTAAAGAAGCTCTACATGGGAGGTCAACTCAACCCCGACAAGTGCCACATAGGTGAGGATGAAGTGATCTTGCTCGGTCACAAGGTTTCCTATAAAGGCATTGAGGTGGATCCTTCAAAGGCAAAGGCTCTTATTGAGCTCCCATCACCGAAGAGTCTTAAGGAGGTCATCTCTTTCATTCAGAAGGTGAAGTATATGTCACGCTTCATTCACTTAGCCTCGGAGTTGCTTCATCCTTTGCAAAAGTTGACACAACAAGTAGAATTTGCATGGTCTGATGAGCTTGAAGAGTATTTTTGTAACATTAAAGTCATTTTGTCAGAGCTACCAACACTCATGCCTCCTTGTTGGGAGTACACATTCTTTGTTAGCTCTAGTGTTGGAAGGGAAACAATTGGTGTTGTGTTGCTACAACAAGATCCCCACAGTACAAGGATGCGACCCATCTACTTTGCTAGTAGGGTCATGAATGCTTTGGAGAGAGACTACACAGAAGCAGAACTCATGATGCTTTCTCTCATGTTTGCGGTGAGAAAGTTTAGATCCTACCTGCTACCAAAACCTTTTGTAATTCTCACTGCAGAAAATTTGTTCCCTTGGGTGTCATCTCAAATGAATCTTAGTACTAGGATCTCAAAGTGGATTATGGAGTTGCAAGAGTTCCAATACTCTTTCAAGGTAGAAGATAGTGTGCGTGCACAATTGGCAGGGATTCTCACTTATAGGGTACATGAGAAGGAAATTAAGGTGCCTCAAGTAAAGATCCTACCATTGCCACCACCAAAAAGTATTCCTAATGCTTTTACCTTGTTCTTTGATGGAGCTTTTCGTCGAGCCACAGGGAAAGCAGGGGGAGGGCTAGTATTGCTCAACCCAAGTGGAGAGGTGGTCATGAAAGAGAAGGTCAATCTACCAGGTTCAACTAGCAACAATGAAGCAGAATATAACACACTACTTCATGGTTTAAAAATATGTATTGGCCATGGTATACAACGTCTCATGGTAAAAGGGGATGCACTTCTCATTGTGAAGCAGATTTTAGGCATCTGGGCATGCAAAAATGAAAGACTAAGGGCCAAAGTTCATACCATCCGTAGGCTATTTAATGAATTTGAGGAGGTGCAATTATATCATATTCCTAGGAAACAAAATGAAGATGCTGATTTACTTGCACAACAAGCCGTTGCATGTGTAAAGAAAGAAGTGCAGGTCATCATGGTGGCGGCTGCTGTGAAGCAACCAAGGTACTAGGGATTGGAGTCATTGGCTCCCATCATTGGCTACATTTTAGAGGGTGAGTTTCCACCAGACTTCACAAAAGCTCAGAAGAGGAGACTCATGAAGAAGGCAAGCGCATATCTCTTCCTAGAAGGCTCCCTCTATCAAAGAGGGAAGGATCAAGTGTGCAGAAGAGTACCAACTATCGAGGAAATTCCAGCCATTCTAAAAGGTTTGCATGAAGAGGCATGTGGTGGTCATTTTGCCCAAGAATCAACTGTGAAGAAGATTTTGCTTGCGGGGTATGTTTGGCCAAGCTTGCATGTGGATGTTCAACATTGGTGTAAAAGCTGTCACAATTGTCAGATAAATGGAAATAGAAGATTGGTGCATGGCCCGAGGCAAATAGTGCTTGCAAATGGACCCTTTGAAAAGTGGGACATTGATGCTATGGGTCCTCTGCCTAGGACAAAAAATGGTAAACTCTACATTCTAGTGGCTGTAGACTATATGACTAGGTGGGTGGAAGCTCAAAGTGTGGCAAGAGTGAATGAGAGGACAGTTAGCAAGTTTGTGTATAATCACATTTGTTGCAGATTTGGCACACCTTTGGAGATTGTTTCTGATAATGGTCCAGGGTTTAGGAAGGGCTTGCTCACAGAAGTTTGTGAAGAACTTCACATTCTACATCGTCATAGCACACCATACTACCCACAGTCAAATGGATTGGTGGAGAAGGCTAATGGTGTCGTTGCAGGAATCATTAGAAAGATGGTGCAAAACAAGACAAAATTATGGGATGACTTCTTGGATGGTGCCTTGTGGGCATATCGAACCACATATAGGGAAGCCACGGAGTTCACACCATTTCACTTGGTCTATGGTCAAGAGGCTTTGCAGCCTATCGAGCTCAACATTCCAACAATGCGACTTCATGGCAAAGGAGCACAAGATGATCAAGAGGTATGGATGGATCGACTTCTTACGTTAGTGGAGCTTGAGTGGAAAAGAGAAGCAGCATATGAGTGCTACAAGAGGAAAGCCACACAAGCGAAAGAAATGCACGACAAGAAACAGAAGGACAAAGGCATCAAGGAAGGAGAGCTTGTGCTAAGGTATGACAATCGACTTGACAATAGTTTTGATGCCAAGTTTGAAACTAGATGGCAAGTGCCATACATAGTCAAGAAGGCTTTCAATTCTAGTTATTATCAGCTTATGGACTTGAATGGTAAAGAGCACTCCAGGAAGGTAAACGGGTATCGCTTGAAGCCCTATTTGAGTCGCCTTCTACCAAAGGATATACCAAAGATCTGTCCAAAGGCCGCTGTCTCATGTAAGTATTGTTACATGAAGCATGAGTGTAACTCCAGCCAAAATTCTGAGGGGCCAAACAATGAAGATCTCATCAAGGACTCTGACGCACTCTCTTTGGAAAAGATGCTCTATGATGGTACATGAATATACCATCATCCTGGGGGAGGGCTACTGATAGCCGTTTTTTGGCTCTCCATAATTGCCATAGTAAGTTACTCCACCCTACCAAATTCACCCAAACGCTATGGCTATCCCTACCATTTCACTGTATATAGGTGCGGGTGAGTTAGGGAACTTTTCCCATATCTCCTTACTGAAATAAAAAACCCTCAATTAGCTAGTCATTGGGCTAGTTGAGCCAAAAAAATAAAAAATATAAGTATATTATGGCCCATGCGTATGTAAATATTTCTTTGTATATAGGGCCTAAATAAAAGATTTTTTTCATAATTATTTTGGTATTTATTTAAATATTTCTACCTAGGTGTGTGTTATTTATGCTTTGTACATTGCCTCACCATTACCACAATTTTTCTTACCATTTTTCATACTCTTTATTCCATATAGAAATATTTTCATGTAAGCTTCTCTTATATTTGGTGTAACTCCACCCCAACAAAAATCCAAAAAAACTAGTTTTATTTATGTGTATATTTTTTTCACTATTGTGACTTTTCCCTTCCTACATCTATTTTGTTTTTTTTCTAAAAAAATTAGAACACCAAAAATATTTATCTTTTTATGGTAGCCTCATAATGAGAGAGATTTCTTTTGACCCCTTTATATTTTTTCCACTTATATTATTTATATTTGACATGTACATATTTTTTAGACCCCTCAATATTTGATTTTCTTAGTTGTACTATTCACTTATATCATGATCTCAAAAATATCTTCAATTATAGATCTACCAAATAAGGTCAAGGGTAGGTGGCATGCATACATGCACTATGGAGGGCTCACTCTTGGAGGTATTCAAAAGAATCATCCAAAGAAGGACCCCACAAAGACCTTGTGCAGTGGAAAAAAACGATCGGTTTTGCTGAATTTTTAAAGTTCACTTGCTCTCCGAATTTGAAAAGGTGATACAAACAAAAGTTGTAGCTCGTGGGTTGAACTTTTGCCTCAAATTTTTTCATATTTTTTTGAGCTACGAGCTGTGAACTATGATTTTATTAGTGGACCCCAGTTTTCCCATGCTATGCAGCCACACTCTCTCTTCCACTTTATCATTTTCCTCTTTCACACACACTTCTCCACTCATCATCCCCACCTCTCTCACCACTCCTCTCTGCACCCTACTCACCTTCTCCTCAACCTTGAAGAATAAGAGAAACCATGGTGAACTCATACCTCCCACACACAATTTCATTCCAAAATTGACCACATAGTCTCATTTTTCCTCCTCCAAATTACCCATATCTATCAAAAAAACCACAAAATTCAGCCTCTTCTCTTAAAAGACATCATCATGGTGGTTGATTACTCAGCTTCAATTACCTTGTCTCTCAAGGAAGGTCAAGAGTGGAGAAAAAATGTACCGTCAAAGCTAGTGGACCGTCAACAAGCGTCAAAATTGGCCCTACTCAAGACACTTGGAGCATCAACCTTGTAAGAAATCCACCTTTTCTTACCTCTTAAGAGTTTTTCTTCCTTATTTGTATCCTACATGGATACTCCCATTGTAAATATCCAATTCCATTTGTAAATTAATACTAACTCTACTAACACTAACCCACTATGAAAAGTCCTATCACCTCCATTTCTCTCCTCTCTCTTTCCCCACCAACTTCTTGATAATTCCAAGCAAAAGAAATTAGATAAATTGCTGAAAATCTAACCCAACCATGGTTAGAGGAGTAACCCTAGCCTTCAAAATTGCTATAAAAGGAGGGTATAGCTAGCACAAAAGGCGGAGCCATAAGCAAGAGCACTATGCTATAGCTTGAGAAGCCAAGCTCAACCTCTCTAGAAAGAGCTCTTGAGTGGAAGATCATTGTCTTATGCATGTGCATGTGTTGTAATAGGAGATTAGCAAGGGAACTCTATGCCATTGTAAGAGAGAGAGTGATCACTCAATTGAGAGTAGGAAATCTATCATTTCTCCTACTAGTGTAAGCCCAACATTTGCTGAATCAAGGAGGGTGGATTTGGACTAAGCTTGGATACTTTGTCTCTCTTCCCACGTGAAGTAATGGACAACAATGATGTGTAAGTGTCTTGGTGTTTTTTTTTTGTTAAGTTCTTGATAGCTTATCTCTAGTGTTGTCATCAATTTAGCCATAAATCCCACATACTGTAAGAGGGCGACAGGGTGGAGAGGACTCCCCTGGCCTTAAGACAGTGAGTGGGGTGGCTTTTCTTGTGATGTGTTGTGGTGTAATTTACTCAAGCTATGTTGAACAAATACTAATATCACTTGATTGATCATGACAGATTTGTAAGAAGGTATTAGTGCAACAAACACCCCCTCCCCCTTCTCTCTCTTTCTTACATATATAATTGTGTTTGCTTGATCATTAACGATACACTTCAAAGCAGCCCGAGAACCATCTCTCTCTCTCTCTCTCTCTCTCTCTCTCTCTCTCTCTCTCTCTCTCTCTCTCTCTCTCTCTCTCTCTCTCTCGTGTGTTTTAGTGTGTGAGAGTGTTCCATTGGTGTTAGGGTTAGTGTAAATTCCTTGCTTGTTTGTGGGTTGCTCTAACGATTCTCCTCTTTTGCGTCCTAGTTCGCTCTTAAACTAGGTGGTGTCACTTGTGTAGTTGGGATTTGGTTGTGGGTTTGTTATTGTGGTTTGTGTTGTGTTGTGCCCCAGCCCCATTGATCAGCACGGGAGCCTTGAAGGGTGTCTAGAGGTTGCTCTTCTTGTTGCCCGCCCCGGACTGCCTCACTACAAATGGAGACAACACAGTAGGGCATTGGCGGATATGGCAACATTGAGCCAACACATTGGGCAAGTGAGGGAAAGAGGGGCCATGCCGCCGCCGGAGGTGGCGCCGCTTTACTAGTACCCATAATAGACTTTAAGAAAATGGCTAACAAGGAAGGCACCCCACCGACCAGACCAGACAAAAAAAAACATCATACTGGAGTAGACCAAAACATCCCAATTGCCACAAGAAAACCATCAGCTGCCACCCACTAGCCCTCTGCCAAGGATGCGATTCGAAACCATAAACCCGAGGAGATATTGCGGAAGAAGGGCAAAGCCTGCAAGCCTCCATCACCAGCCCCAGAGGGCCATCGTAAAAGAGAATCATTGCACCAAAAGAGAACAAGCTATTGTTGGCGAGCCAAGTGCCATCTACGAGAGCATGTCGTCCACCCAAACAACGCCAAGTGGTGCCACCAAGGGGGGGAAGCCTGCCACTCCTCCTCCACCTACCGAACCAACGCCTTCGTGCTCAAGTGCCATCAGCAAAAAAGCTACCAAACTCCCCCCAAGAAAGGGGCAAGAGGGCCGCCACTCTCAGGAAGCCAAAAATGAGGGAGGAACAAGGAGCGAGCTAACGAACAGGGATGGAACTGAAAGGACCTCCCCCCGAGGTGTCCCAAAACCCTTAGCCAAAGCCTTTTACCTTCGGTGTAGCCCAGTCTAGCAAGAGATGAAGCACTAAAGCCCTACCACAGACCGCCTATGAGCCTCCCTACTTGTGTGCATCTCGTATGCTTCCAAGACGAAGCATACTCTACTAATGGGGGGAGATAGCTTCTTAACAGTATTGGCAAAATAGGCCAAGAGAAATAGGATTTTGAGGGTTTCCTAATTGGGCCATATTTCTCCACTACCATCTATATGAATGTGGTGCCTGCACTAGTTAAGTAGACTTGTGTACTACATGATGTGTGCTTTTTACCTCCAATTCCTAGGTGGACAATACATTCCAGTAGCACTAGTATGTGACCCGTGCGTTGCCGCGGCTACATGTTCAATTGAGGCAACCATTGTTCTCCTTCCCTTCAGAGGGAGGGCAAATGTGGGCAAATGCCTATGAGTCTCATGTGAGCTTTTATAGCTCTTTAATACACTTGTGCATCAACCACCACTATAAGTACTTTCTAGATGACAATGTATGACAACACACAAGGTCTCAGTGCCCTCCACATTCACATCAACCAAGCACAAATCTATCTTTTGGATCAACAATATGTCTACCTTTTTGAGTGTAAGATCGAACAACTAATGAAATGTAGTTACTCTCCACATTCTTGTGGATTGACCAAGGACAAATATCCTTCTAGTTTCTCATTCCAAGATCCATCATACTCCCCCCCCCCCTCTATCTATGTGTGTGTGTGTTGAGTTCAAGAATTATCAGGTCAATTTGAGGTCTCTTGGGAATGATTTAAGTAATGGGACCCCTTCGCATGATGTCTTGTCTTAACATCCTATGTTTCTCTCTAAGGAGGCAACGAATTTGCGATTAGGCTAGAGATGTTACCCTCGCACAATTGATATGGGACCCTATTGACTAGTAGTGGCCCTCTAAATAGACTAATAGAGCGTTGGTATCCTTATTTGGATATAGTGTTTTCATTGAACGACGAATTCTTTAGATGCATTAGTATCCCCTCTCACCATCCTTACCAATCAACGCATTGGCCATGATAGCAACTCTCCCATGATTCTCTCGTGTAGTTTTGGTCTTGCATTTGGGGCATCACGGTCAATTAAGTCATCAACTGCTATTTGTTGGCACTTAGGATGCATGTACCAGCCATGACCCAACATGCCAACATTACACCACATAGTAGCAGAAGAAACTTTGACATTGGTATGCACAACTGATTTGGTGAGTAGTGTGTCGTTTGCCGCTCAAAGGTAGTATTCATGATGGGTGTGTGACTTGGGGGTGATTGCATGGCTATAGAAACTTTGTCTCTATATGTGGGTAGATTTCAAAATTTATAGGTAGGATTGCACTCAATCTAATTAGCATGTCCACTTGCATCTACTAAGACTCGTCGCATGGATGCTGAGGTCTCATGCACATAAGCATGTTAGTAATATAAGGCACATATTGTTTTTTTGTGTACATTTGGGCACCATTGGAACCTTAAAATGTGAGGGCAATGAAAGAAGAAAAGTTCACTCAATCGTTTCTCTTTGCAAGAGTTTTGGACATCATGCTAAAAGAAAGGGTGTGCTGCAAAACAAACACACACACACACACACACATACACACACACACATGCATGTTCTTCTTTGAGAGAGCAGACTGTATTCAACCATTCACATGCTTGTCCTTACCCATATTTTATACCATAGCAGCCATTTGGCTTAGCTCCCACTCCATTAAATGTGAGACAGAGCATTGAGGCACTACATGGAGGAGAGTCTCTTTTTGTACGCGAATTATATCCCTTAACAATTTGAGAGTGCGATTATCATACCCTACATGAGTGCTCAAATTTTGATCACATCAAACTTGCTTTACCCACATTTTAGCCCATACCATGGCCTACATACCTTTCTCTCCTAGCCACCTCATGGATTCAAATTGTCAGTGTCCACCCTTATATCCATAGTCTTCAAGCATGTTACATGTTATACTCGGTCCCATAGGTCAATCTGATTTTTAAGGATGATCTCTCTCTCTCTCTCTCTCTCTCTCTCTCTCTCTCTCTCTCTCTCTCTCTCTCTACCATTGTCTGACCTCAAGCACTTTACTTTCTTGCCAGACTGATTCTCCACTAATGCCACAAAATTCTGAAATTTTGAAAGAACTTCATCCTTCTTCCTGAGAGGATATACCCACACTTTCCTTGAGAAGTCATTAATGAATGTAAGAAAGTACAATGAACCTCCCATGGATACGTTAGTCATAGGTCCACAGACATCACTATGCACTAACTCTAATGGTTCACTTTTTTGAGTGCTTCCCCTTTTGTGTGGTGACTTTGTGTTTGTTTACCATAAAGACAATGCTCACAAACTGAAAAGTCCGAGAAATTGAAGCCAGGCACATAACCAAAACGAGATAAGATTTTCATTCCCTTTTGAGACATATGTCCTATCCGACAATGCCACAAAGAAAAACTTGGCTGCTCGATTACACAAATTACATGGTTTTTAACATTGGATACATGTAGCATGTACAAAGTCCCACACTTTGAACCATGTGCTACCACTAAAGAACCTTTGGTGATCTTCCACGAACTATCACCAAATGTGCAGTAATATCCTGCGTCATCCAATTGTCCTGTACTAATCAAGCTTTTCGTAAGCTTCGGCACATGTCTCACATTCTTGAGCATGAATGAAGAACCATTCTGAAATTTCAGCTGCATATCGCCAGCACCAACTATGTCGCAAGCAAAATCATTGCCAAGACAAACACGACCTTTACGGGTTGCATCATATGTACTGAACCATTCTCTGTGAGGAATCACATGAAAGAATGCACCTGAGTCAATAACCCAATCCTGTAAAGCATAGTCATCAGTGGAAACCAAAAATGTTGAATCCATGGCATATGCGAGATAAATATCTCCATCAGAATCTTCAACAAAAACATTGTTGATCTCTTCAATCTTTATACTGCTTTCCTTAGTCTTTCCTTCTTCCGACTTCTTGTCTTTACCTTTCTCTTGTTTCCACTTTTGACAGTCTTTCTTCATATGACCCTTTTTGTGACAATGATAGCACTCAATGTCTTTTCGACCACGTGATTTTCTACGAGATTTTCCTCTCTAATTCTGCTTGCCCTTTTCTTGTGATCGACCACGAGCAACGAGAGCATTGCTAGTACCACGAGAAGTATCAAGATTATTTTTGCTAACCTCTTCAGTAAGCAAACTGCCCTCAACATCAGCAAATGTTAAACCATTAGGAGGTGTTGAGTTACTTATGGCTGTGCGAAAAGTATCCCAACTTTTTGGCAGCGTAACTAGCAAGAACATTGCTTTGACCGAATTGTCAAAATTGACTCCCTGCACAAAAAACTGACTGAAAATTGTGTTGAACTCATTGAGATGGTTGCATATGGGTGTGCCCTCATCCATCTTCAAATCAACTAACTTTTTCAGCCAATAAACCTGTGATGCTACACTTTGCTTCTCATACAGGTCACATAACTTCTTCCACAGCTCATAACTAATCTTTTCCATGTTCACATTGAAGTACACATTCTTTGACAAAGTCAGCATGATGGTGGAATTGGCAAGATCATCCAACTTTTGCCAATCATACTCATCCATATCCTCAGGCTTTATCCCTTTCATCTTTATCGGCCGGATGTGCTTCTTCTGTACTAAGACATTGTAAATTTGTTCCTTCCAAAATGGGAAGTTAGTGCCATCTAACTTCTCAATGTTGAACAAAGAGTTCTCCGATGATGAAGCCATCACTCGACAAGGAACAATAAGTGATAGATCCGCTCCACTAAAGAAGATGATAGAAAACCTGAAAAATTTCGGCAGAGTCTCCCTTGCAAAACTGACTTCTGAACCCAAAACAAATGTGTACAATGAGTGATTGCTGATCAAAGTGGCTAAACCGGCAAGATAAAATCTCAAAGAACTATCACTGTCAATGTCTCCAACTCTAGAAGAGTATCTCTGACCAACCGAACACTGTCAAAGGCATACACATAAAGATGACAGCAATGTCAACAATGGCGGGTCAGTAGATTCACACCAATACTGCACTAATCGCATAAACATACATCCTTTGTCGTTGTCGAAACTATGGGGATAACGGAGGCTCGCTCCAAAACCTGTATCACCGAAAAGATCTCCACATTTGAGAATCCCCCAGCTCAATAAAACCTTACCACGACCCTCAACAATAGGCTTTGCATATTTCCATCACAATACATAAACCGCATAAGATCTTACATCAACCACAGAAACCCTTTTCTGTAACCGCTGCGGCGGTTTGTCTGATATAACAGACCCTCAAGATCTTACATCAAATATGCATGTGATAGACATTGCAGAAAGAGTCTGCAACGAAAACCTGTACGCAGAAGAACCGACGAGGTTAGACAACCCTATTGTCTGAACTGAATATCTCTCAAACTGTACAAAATTTGCAAAAACTTCCTTCTGCAAAGTTGGTCAGGGATCACAAAAATGGACTTGAAATAAGTTGTTTTTACAGATCAAAACAAATCTGTAAAAATATGCAGCGTCTACTTCACGACCCACAGGTAGTCTAAGTGACGTATCTCAAAATTGGTGAAGATTTTGAGAAAAATTTCTTCTGCAAAGTTGAAGAGGACGAAAAACCGGTCACATTCCATGAAAATCAGCTTAAATAAATAGGTTTTGGTAGGCCAAAATAGATCTGCAAAAACGTGCTGCAGTTTTTATTACTTCTCCGCTTGCCTCCCCGCTGAGCTCCAATGGTGCTCCCAATCCCTGAGCTCTGATACCAGTTGAAGAGCGCGTGCAAGAGTGTGTGTGTGTGTGTGTGTGTGTAGCAATGAAAAAGAGAGGAGACACAGGTTTGGGTGGACTCCAAACACAATAGTGTTAGGGTTATGAGTCCTTATTTTTTCATATAGAATGAATGGTCAGTGTTAGTTCCCGGTAGTCTCCGGCCACCCATCACTTAAGCGTGGCACATTGGGATTTACCACCCCAACATGTGTGTGTGTGTGTGTGTGTGTGTGTGTGTGTACAAAAAAAATGGGAAAGAGGGGGGAGGTGCTTTGTTTTGTGTTTATCTCTTTCTTTATAGCGCGGTTGAGCTTCGGCTAGGTTGAGCTTCCAAAGACGATGGCGAAAAACCTCTTCGACGAAACCCCCTTCGATGTTGTGCTTCCAAAGACGATGGTGGAAACTTGGACGAAACCCCCTTCGATGAAACCCCCTTCAACGAAACTTGGGAAGCTTGGAGAAGTAGAAAGAGGGAAGGGAGAGGGGGCGGAGGGGACGCGGCGGGGATAGCTTGGAGAAGGAGAGAGAGGGAAGGGAGAGAGGGGGGGGAAGCTTGGGAGCGATGGCGGAGAGCAAGAACGCAGAGTATGCAGCAAAAAATGCGGCATACTCTGCCTTCTTGCCTATTTTAGGCGCCAGACATTATCGTGGATATTATCGCAGCCGATCATTTCAAATAGATACATGTGAATCCGAGGTTGCAAAGGAGGGGGGGGGGGGGGGGGGGGGGGGGTACAAACCATCCCCTCTACCCTTAGCTATCCATTATTTCATTTTTTAGCCTTTTGGGTTTTTTGATGAAAGTTTTTAATTTTTTATGGACACTTTATTTTGTAGTACTTTTAAATGTTTATTAATTGTATTTTTTAAGTTCTCTTTTAGTAGTTAAAAATAATTTTAACACTCATTGTCATTTATTCCCTTTGACCTTAGCTTTATGTAATTTTTTTAGTTCTATTTAGGGCTTTTCTAATTATTTATTTTTCAGGACACATGACTAAATAAACATCATTTCACGTGTGCAGGACATTGACTGGAATGATCGTGGTCCCCCTGGAGGCCCTGAGCGCGATCGTTGGCTCAAGGAAAAACTCCCTTGTCCTTGCGCCAAGCGCAAAAGGGCAATCCCTCGCTTGAGGTGCATTGCCTTGGAGCACGTGGAGAACGAAGGGCTTTGGCATTCTCGAAAAAGCGCTCGGAGAGATGAGAGTGTGATGCACTCGTCACTTGAGGAGGTGCCCCATTGGTCTGTGTTTGGTGGTGTTGCACCGGCGCGCAAGTCCGAACAACAGAGGCAAGAGCGACTGGGCGATTTGGATGCACCACATGGTGATTCTCCCATGTGCGGTACTTCGGCAGCTCCTATGGCATCTTCGTCACACTTTGAGATAGAGGATGAGCACATGTTTGACATGTGTGATGAGTTACTAGCTCATGAGCATGACGTGTGCGAGGAGGATTTTCAACCCTGCACTAAACGGGCTACCAAAACAGAGGATAGATTGATGACGAGCGCCCAAATACCTCTTTATGATGGTGCACGATACTTGGTGCTTTGAGAATTGTTGGAAGTCCTCAACTTGCAAGAAAAATTCGGTTGGAGTAATGCAAGTATCATGCACTACTTCTGTAAGTATGGAATGTGGCTTTTATATACTCTCCACTCGGTTTATGGTGCTATCTTCTAGCAATTATACTAATGCGCATGTTTGTTGTAGTTTGATGGGCAAAATGTTGCTAGAAGATCACCACATGCCTCCAGGTCGTTGAGGAGCTAGATCGTATGTCACTGCACTTGGAATGGAGTATGAGTGAATCCATGCGTGTGTCAAAGATTGCACGCTATAACACAATGAGCATGCACATGCTACCTCATGTCCCGTGTGCGGGGAGGCACGATAGAAGACAGGAGTGAGCGGGGCGCACCTACCCCGCAAGGTATTGAGACATTTTCCATGAATTCCTCGCATCCAATACATGTTTAAAATTAGGTCTACGGTGGAGCTTCTTGTGTGGCACGTGAACCATCACTCAAATGATGGAATCATGCGTGTCCCTGCCAATTCACTTGCATCGAGGCACATCGAATCTCAATGGCCAGAGTTTGGGTTGGAGCCTTGATACTTGAGTCTTGGGTTAGCAAGTGATGGTGTCAACCCCTTCGGTACTAACTCTACTTCATGGAGCACTTGGCCTGTGGTGATTGTCAACTACAATATTCCACCATGGGAGACAACTAAGAAGGGCAATATACTTCTTTCCTTGCTATTGCCAGGGAAGTACAAAGTGTCAAATATTGATGTCTACCTCGAGCCCCCCATCAAGGAGTTGGAGGAGTTATGGAGAGGCATTCTTGTTGTCGATGTCTCACTTGCAAAGGGGGGGAGAGAGGCCATTGTGAAGGGAATCCTTATGTGGACTATGCACGACTATCCTAGGCTTGGAGAGATTTTTGGTAACCCCCTTTCCTTCTATCTCTCTCTCCCTCTTTCCCTCTCTCCCTTTAGTTCACTTTAGTTCACTCATCTCTCTAACCATATGATGTATGCAAGGTTGTCCACATCGGGGCACAATGCATGTCCTACATGCGGGCCATCGTTGTGACCCACATTGCGCAAGGTAACCTATCCAAACAACCATCATTTCTTACCCCAAGGGCATAACAAGCACAAGGCTCCAACAAATGGAAGACCCCTCTAAAGCTCACGATGGCAGATTGGGTAACCATTTGGGAAGAACACCACAACAACAATCCGGCTCTGTGTCCTCCACCAAAAGGTATGTCAAGGTATTCCATATTTTTAAGGCTTCCATATTGGCCGCTAAAGGCAGCTTTCACGAAAGCGAAGAAGGGTGGAAGCGTTCAATTGTATGGGTTGAAGTCCCATGATTGGCACAAGATGCTTCAGGTAATCTTCATACTCCCTATTCTATCAATAGTTTGTGTGTATGACTATCACTCACTTTCCTTTCCCTTGATTTACATTGTAGTTCATTCTGCCGGTGAGTATGTGTATATGTAGGGACAAGAAAGTCAGGGACACTATTTTCAAACTAGGAGAGCTAGTAAGGTACACCACAAGACTCCACTCAGCTACACCTTTTTAATGTACACAATAATTTCAACAGGCACTTAGTGTATCTTTGTGTGTTTTCTTACATATTTGGTGAGCTCCAAGAAAATCTAAATAAATGCTATCCTTGCTGCTCAAACACTTGCAACAGAAACTGTGTGTGCCATTGAAGATGCATTTCCTCGATCGGTCCTTCTTAGTCAAATTAACCCTTTGGTTCACGTGGTGGAGGAGATCGCTATATGTGGAGTAGTGCACGCATGATGGATGTTCTTCTCAGAGAGGTTTTTAAAGACTCTCAAAGATTTTGTGCGGCTACGGTCTCAACAGGAGGCATGTATGGCCGAAGGGTGGATCGTTCAAGAAGCATTTGTTTACGTATCAGAGTATTTGGCACAAGTTGATCCTTCAATGCCTCGCATGTGGTCAAATGAGCAAGATGCAAGGATGACTTCACAGTTGCCAAGTGGAAATGGGAAACTACTTGACATAGATATGAATCTATCCCAAGTGGTCAATAACTTTTGTATTCCCAATGCAAAGATTATGACCAAGTGGGTGGACTTGTGGACAGTGGCAAAGGCAAGGAGTTTGTAAGAGAGGGAAGCATGGAAACAACCACATGGAGGAGGGAGGGCACCCCCAGTGCCTAGACACCTTGCATGTTTCCTAGATCTCATTAGTGCAGAGTGGATTCCAGAGAGAATGACCGAGGCAAAAGCGCGCGGAGAAGACATCACCTGCAAAGAATGGGAGTATGCACGAGGTTGCGTACCAAAAAGGTAGAGTACTCATATACCTAAACCATATTGGAACTCTATTTCTTGAAATTATCTTTAATATGTATTTGGTAAATTAATATATTTTTCTATTTTGTAGTGCTTTTTCTTTATGTGGTCAAAGGGTTGTCACTTTCGTACGCACCACATTGACGAGCGTAGAACCACCATGGATTGTGCCATCATGGGCAACTTTGACACAAACGGTGATGAAGCCAGGTAGTGTAGAACTATTGAAAGGATACTAAAGGTTAATTTTAGAACCTTTCAAACCTTCATCTTCGAGTGCAAGTGGTTTGCAAATGTGTCTAGATGATATGAGAATGGCCTCTACATGGTGTACTCTAGTGTGCATCACATAGGGAGGTATGACAATTTAGTTTACCGCGTAATTGTGAGCAGGTGAGTGACATGTACCTTTTTTATTATTATTTTCTTGTAGCGTTAGTTATACCAATGTTACTCACTTTGAGCTTCTATTTTATAGGTCATCTATATCCCACCAATCAACCATCCAAAACTTTGGTTCGTAATTCCCATAATACGTCGGGGGAGAACCATTTTTTCCACTAATGAAGTGGAGACTATCTTTGACCCTCTTCCACCTCCGACTTTGGATGAGGTGAAAACAGAGGAGAGGGAGGTTGATGAATCAAGTCCGGTGGCAGAAAGTCTTAGCGAGGATGATTGTCATGATGATGAACATGATGAGATAGAGGATGACGAACTCAAAGATGATGAAGGCAATGCATTTACAAATGACAATTCCGTTTCTCTCTTTATTGATTTAGGAGCCATGGGCTTAGATTTGGATGATGCCTCATGTAGAGATCTTTTGGAAGATGATTCATAAACATTTTGTAGTTATGAAGTTTTTTGGTCGTGTAATTAGTGGAAAGCTCTGCATTGGCTACAAAGTAGCCACTTTTGCAAACTACACACCAACGGCATATACCTTGGTCTTATGCACAAGGTAGACTAGTCCGCCCCTCTTAACAAACAATGGGGCAAGCAATGGCCGGAGGCTTGATGGCTAGCGGCTACAAACAATGGGGCAAGAAATGGCCAAAGACGTGATGGATAGCGGCTACAAACAACATTTCAAACCCTCAGCTTCCCCTATCAATGAAGATCTTTCTGGGGAAAGTGTTATGGGAGGCCTTGTCTATAGGTGACAAGATCTTAGCTTGTGGTATAGGTTTCAATAGGTGTTCAGGCTGTAGAACTGCTAGAGAGGACCTGCCTCACTTATTCTTGGAATGCCTCAGGGTTAGAGGCCTTGCAGGTAAGGTATGCAAAATGATTCAAAGGACTTGGAAGATTGGGGTTTCCAAGAATTGTCATAAAATCTAATATCTAACCAACCCAAATGATTTTCTCATATTAAACTGATCATTTAATGTGGGAGAATAAACGGGAACAAGGGTTACGATATAGACATGTGCTTATAGATCTATCTCAACACGGGGCCAATGGTAATGGGGCCCAAATGAGAGATGGTCTATCAAAGAGCAAGGCTAACCAATGGAGCATAAAGACCTTAGGGTTAGCTTCATTGAAGACCTCCAATAGTTAGTGTAAAAGTACTTTGACCTTAGGTAAGCTAGGGTTGAGTTTGAGGTGGGAACCCGCGGCCTAAGCTTAAGGTGCTTGAGGTGCTTGACGTGCTTGATGACTAAGGTGCTTGAGGTGCTTGATGACTGCGATACTTGAGGTGCTATCATGCTTGAAATTCTAGGGTTGTACTTGAGGTAGGAACCCGGACCAAGCTTGAGGGGCTTAAGGGCCAAGATTGTGGTGGAAATCGGGTCCAAACTTGAGTGTCTTGAGGTGTGCAAAAGTCAACACTAATCCCTACAAGAGAGGGCCAGCCCTACAAGAGGGGGGATGAGAGAGAACACCCACACACTCACTCAAGGCAAGCTTGGTACCAAGAAAGCAAATAGGACACCTGTCAAGTTCCTCCTCATGTTGCCTTCATGGTGTGCCTGAAAACTATTGGTTGGCCACCCAAGGGGTCCAGTGATAATTTAGAAGATTTAATTAATTGTTCTTACATGTATCAAGTCCTCCCTCTCAAAGGGGAAAGGGGGACACTTGTCCCAAGGCTACCCTTGTTACTTGATTTACCTCCTTCTTGTGATTGGCTAAGCCTGGAGGGGTCCAATGAGCTTCAAGCATGAACTACAAGGGGGGGTCGACCAAGGAAGCTAGGGGCATGCTTGGCCCGGGTATATTCTCCCACACACACAGTCACACACACCCTCATTGTGTATTGTGCAAAGTGCAAGAGCTCCCTCTCCTTATCCAAGCAAGTAGAGAGGTTGAGAGCCTCCACCAACACTCTCTTGGCTATGGAATGCAAATCCAACCAAGAGCCATGCTTCAATGCTTAAGCTTGCCATCTTCTCCATCTTCATTACTATGCTATTATGTATTCTAGCAAGAAGAGTGATGATAAGTGAGGAACTAGTTCTTTCTCCTATGAAATGTTTCTTCTTCCTCTTCCCTACCCTCATTCCCTGCTAGCTCTCTCCACCTTCGAAGGTGTTTAAGGTCTTGGGACTGAGGTTTTGGATAGTTAATGCTTTCCACAAAGTTTATGTTATGCTTGTGATGCATGAAGCTTTCCATCTTCATTGCATCACTTAGGTCACAACAAGGAACACAAAGATTGTATTGTAACAAGTCCCTCTTGATGGGAGAAACCATAAAACAAATGCCTATTGGAGGGGGGACCGGCTCCACAAAAATCCGGTCCTCAACTATTGTCATGTTCTCTAAATTCTCTCTTGCAAAAGTATTGTTTAGGACAAGTTTACTAAATGCTATGTTTATGTTTCTACCATCAATTATGTTCACCCGCTATGCTAACAAAGTAATTTCACAAAAGTACTCTCTCTAATTTCCGCTACTCTCAAGTTTATAGGCCAATTCCATTACAAGAATGATCTGCTCCTTGGAGGGAAAGGGTTGAAAAGCCAACCAATCTTGATATGTAGTACTCAGGTTCTGGGATTCTGCTTTTTCTTCCATAATGGAAGGCTAGGAATAGTCAGGTGTTCGCCCAAGATCTCTTGGGAGCGAGTTATGCAAAGATTATCCAAGATAGTAGGGAAACTATTTTTGGGATTGAAAAAATCAAGACCTCTGACTAGTGGAAAAGGGTAGCTCTTATCATCAGGTCTATGAAAATTTGACAAATGCGGGGTTGGGGTTGCTTTTGTTTATTAGTCTCCATTGGAATGTATGTGGCCATGGCTTGAATTGAGCATGGTGCATATGTAATGGCTTGTTCTTATCTACTATGTATAATAGGGGAAGGAATTCGGATCCTTCACCTTGCCACATGTCATCCTTTGAGGAATCCGGCCACTATTATCTGAGCCTTAGGCGGGCAAGAGTGACGCTCCTTCTTTTTAAAGGAAAATTACCAAAATACCCTTCCAATTTGCGGAAGTTCCCCAAACGCCCCTCGTATTTTCATTATTCCCAAAAAGGCCCTCGTATTATCTCTGTATATGGTTTCACCCGAAACTGTGTGAAAAACAGCGAGCACCAGGAAAACTGTTGTGCAAAGGTACTCGCCAAGGAGCATTAGGGAATACTGTCATGCAAATAGACTCGCCAGCTCTGAGTCCCAATTGGCTACAGCAACACAGGCCATTTTCCAACTATGGTGAAGGTGTCTACTTACACGGCCCTTGAGGTCAATAGGTCACAAAAACGAGGGGAGACTTGAGTGCGTCTCTCTCCACAAATCAGTGTTCTCTCAAAGGCATGCATGGGATCCTTTTGTGAGATATATGGGCATGGTTATGTGCAAGGCAAATGTGCATCCGCATAGTGCAGGATACATATTGATGCAAGAGCTCTTTGTTTTTTGTATGTAAACAAGTGTGGTATTGGGGTACACACAAGAGGGAAACCATGGCTGAGAGTAATGAAAATACATCAGAGAATAATGCTATCATCTCTGAAACTCTTTCTCTTGGTGCTCAATTTGAATCTCTCAATGTGCTTCGTTCAAAGGTTCGAGAACAAGCAATCAAGTCTCATGTGGAGCTTAGGCAGAGGGATGCATGTGGTGCTTGCATGCGTATTTGGTCTCTGGTGGACCTGGGTGTATGGTCAAGGCATTTCATGATGAGCACACTTGTGGTGTTGCTTCACAACTTGGAAACAAGGAAGCCACTGTTGAATGGGTTGCAAGAAGGTATGTAGAGAAACTTCGAGAACATCCACTGTATAGGCTGAAGGAGCTCATGGCCAATTTGCATGAAGAAGTTGGAGTGTCAATTTTGTACAAGGTTGCTTGGAAGGCGAAGCAACTTGCTTTGGGTAATATTCATGGTGATCATGCAAAATCTTATGGAAATCTTCAGTCTTATTGCTACAAGCTTGTGGCTAGCAATTGGAGCACTGTGGCCCATCTGCAAAAAACCACTAAAGGTCATTTTTTTGAATGTTTCTTGCGTTTGGAGCATGCATCACTGGTTTCACGCATTGTCGTGACTTTATTGGGTTGGATGGCACATTCTTGACAAGAAAATATCTTGGTGCTTTGTTGAAAGCCATAGGGATTGATGCTATGGGGGCCTTGTTTCCGATAGCATTTGGTGTAGTAGATGCAGAAAATGAAGACAATTGGGTGTGGTTTTTGCAAAATGTACATGATTGTATGGCGACTGTCAATGCAGTTACTTTTGTATCAAACAAGCAAAAAGGTCTTCTCCCATCTGTGGAGCTTGTCTTTCCAGGATGTGAGCATGAATATTGTATGCGCCATTTGGATGCTAATCTCAAGAAGAAATGCAACAATGGAGAATTTATTCATTTGTTTTGGGTCGCAGCTTATGCTAACACTATGAGCAACTACGACACGGCTATCCAGGTGATGAGATTTATAAGTCCTACGACGACGCACTACTTATTGACGACTTCACCCCCATCTCATTGGGCGATGACACACTTTAAAGGAAAGCGTTATGGGCATCTTACATCCAACATTGCTGAGTCATTGAATGCATGGTTGCTTGAGGCTAGAGATAAGCCTATCATATCTATGCTTGATATCATTCGTCACCAACTAACAGCTTGGTTCCATGCACGTGGAATGGAGGGAAAGAAGGCATGTGAGTCTTTGGGAGATAGAGCACAATTTTCATTGGTTGCAAATGTAGAGAATAATTTGCGTGAGGTTGGAAATAGTGCTCGGTAATACCGAATCTTGCCATCTAGTGATATGGTTTTTGAGATCTTGACAAGTACAAAAAGATGTGTGGTTGATGTATGTACAAGGTCATGCTCATGTAATAAGTGGCAAACATTTGGAATTCCATGTGCTCATGCTATTGCAACTATTCTCTTCAAGAGAGAGTGTGTTCAATCGTATGTACATAAGGCATATGCTTTGCAGGCCTATTGTAACACTTATAGTGGTGTCATAAGCAGATGCTAGTGATCAGTTGAATCCACCTGCCACACATAGGCCACCTGGGCATCCTAAAAAACTTCGTATTAGAACTGAGGATCGCTTCAAGGAAAAGCGTATTTTCACATGTTCATGTTGTGGTGGTCTTGGCCACAATGAGCGTTCTTGCAAAGCTCCAATTGCAGATTGAATATGTAGCTGGGATGTGGCTTCGTTTTGTACGGGAAAGTCACAGTGCGTGTGAGGACCTTTCTTTTCTATTTTCTCGATATGTAGCTGGGATTTGCCTTCATTTTGTGTTGGAAGATTTGACTTGCCTTCATTTTGTGTCAAAAGCTTCAATGCATTACTCTCAGCATGTGAGGAATTTTCTTTCCGATTATAGCAAGGATTTAGCTTCATTTTGTATCAGGACGCCATACCACATTTTCCTTGCCATTTTGCTCTATATGTAGCGAAGATTTGACTTGCCTTCATTGGGTGTCGAAAGCTTGAATGCATATAAACAATTTTTTCACCAATTTGCTTAATTTAGGACTTGGGGTATTTTGGGAATTTTCAAAATATTTAAGGGTATTTTGGGAAATCTTACGTGTATTTTGTGGGTAGATTGGGAATTTTGAAAATACGAGGGGCATTTTAGGAATTTCATCAAATTAGAGGGGTATTTTGATAATTTTCCCTTTTTTTAATCCCAATGGACCCAATGTACTCTGCACTCTTCTCAGCTTCACGAGCCTTCCACGTCTTTTCAACGCAACGACTCTCTTGCCACTCGCGTTTTCAAAACCCCTGCCTATCTACAGTGGCAGAGGGCTTTCAAAGAGACTCTCTCTCTCTCTCTCTCTCTCTCTCTCTCTCTCTCTCTCTCTCTCTCTCTCTCTCTCTCTCTCTCTCTCTCTCTCTCTCTCTCTCTCTCTCTCTCTCTCCAGCCCCGCAGGTCTTGCACTACGGCGCTCTTGCCATTGGCGTGTTCAAAATTACCCTTGCCTGTATGTAGTGCTTTCAAAGACTCTCTCTCTCTCTCTCTCTCTCTCTCTCTCTCTCTCTCTCTCTCTCTCTCTCTCTCTCTAGCAAGGTGGCTACAAGTCGGCGAGCAAAGTCGAGCTAACACGCGGCATGGATTAATGGCATGCACATGAAGCTTGGCCGCGACAATTGCACTCAATATTGATGTTGGGGTCAGCCTCCATTGTTGATCGCTTGTCTGCTGTGTAGCCCAATCAAAATATTGATCCCTCTAGCTTTGACTGTTGTCCGTGGTTGCCGGTCATGATGCTAACTGCCGTCTGTCGTTGCTCCAGAAACATTGCCTCACCTATTTTTGTTGCCATGCATGCTCTGCAAGTGTGTGTGTGTGTGTGTGTGTGTGTGTGTGAGAGAGAGAGAGAGAGAGAGAGAGAGAGAGAGAGATAGATAGATAGATAGATAGTTCTATTATCGTCCTGGGAGGTCAAATATGACCTATGGGACCAAATGAACATGTCACGTGGTGTGGGTGGAGTTCATAAGTGACTCTCGATGCTCAAAAATGGCTGAAATGAGCGTCGCAATAGAGAGTCCACATCGTGGTTGGGAGAGGAAGGTATGTAGGGAGAGCTCATGGCTGAATATATGGGGAAAAGAGGACCTAATGTGGTCAAAAGCTGAGCACTCAAGTAGTGTGTGGTACTCACTCTCTCGCACTTGACGAGGGCATAAGGTGCAAAGTCGATGACACTCCTCGCCAGTGCCCCAACGTCCTGTCTCGCAGCGTAGAGAATGGGAGCTAAGACAAATGGAGGCAATGGTGCGGATCGCACTCAACGGGATGGGCTCAAGGATATAGGAATGGGTTTGGTTACCTCGTTCCGAGAAGAAGAGAGATTTGTAGTTTGGGGCAACGTGTGTGGTGTAATGGCTGAAGCGAGAACCTCCGGATTTCTCCCAAGCCATGATACATTGGCGTTGTAAGAAGGCCTCATTAACTTGGGAGTCGATCGACGCATCCTTGACCAAGTGACATGCATCCCATCTTCCAAACCATTTCTTGATATCAAGCATCCACCCCGAACTTAGTATTTTGCTCTTGCATGTCTTTTGAACCTTTTGACTTGCTTCATATGCGATTCTAGGAAGTCGATGCAAAGGGCTACGTTGTGTCTTACGCATGTACTCCACAACCCTTTCCATGCCCAAGACCTCAATGGGAAGCGATCCGGACTCAAGAAGTAAGAGCATGTAGGGTGTTTGTGTCTTGACTTGGAGAAAGTTGGTGAGAAAACGCTTTTGGACATTCTCAAACTCTTTCCAAGTAGACTTCCCGATGCTTCCACCCCACACCTCCACTCCATAAAGAAGCACCGGTGTCACCAATGTGTCAAAGAGGTACTTTTTGAGAGCCCAACACTTGATCTCTCCTGCATTGCACATGTTCTCAAATGCATAATAAGCCCTCTTTCCGGCTTCCAAGCGACGCATTGCACAATCCTTCCATTTATGATTGGATGGAACCTCAAGGCCAAGGTACTTGAAGTGATCTACCACTTCAAGTTTCTCATTGTTGTATACAATGCATGGATTTTCATCATTGAGGGTCTTTACAAGCATAACCTTGGTTTTGGATCCATTCACGATCAGCCCGCTATGTAGGCAAAAGCGTTCCAAGACACTCATAAGCTTTTGTGCATCTTCTAAGGTATGTGCCAAGAGCACTACATCATCGGCATAAAGCAAAAGCATGATCACCGCATTTCCAATCTTAACCTCTTCTATGCCTTCTTGCTGCATAAAATCAAGAACCATGTATTCCAATTCATCAATGAGTAGCCCAAAGAGGGTTGGGGAAAGTGGGCATTCTTGTTTGACACCAATAGTGCTTGCAAAAAATTCTGAAATTCCATCTCCCATACGTAATCGACATATCACTTTTTGGTAGATGCGAAAGACTGCATGCATAAATTCTCTCGGCACCTGAAGGCTTTGCATACGTCTCCAAAGATTTCCTCGCGGTACCATGTCAAAAGCTTTCTTGAAATCCACAAAGCAACAATACAACTTTTTTCCTTTCAATCGAGACGCTTCCATAAGAACTCGAAGAGTGACAAGGTGATCAATAGTGCTATGATGCTTTCGAAAACCTGCTTGGCTAAGCGCACGTTTGCCATTCTTTTCAGCCCATTCACTTATCTTCATCTCCATGATACATCCAAATAACTTTGCCATCAAAGAACCAACCATTATAGTGCGATAGTTGTTCACATTGTTTACATCTCCTCCTTTGTGCAAAGGTTTGATCCAATTTGCACTCCAATCATGAGGCATGCCATACTGAAGTGCAAGGTTAAACATATCACATATCCAATATCGTGTTTTCTTGCTTGTCCATTTAATCATTTCAGCCTTGACACCTTGAAGGTCACCTGCCTTGCGAGTAGCAAGTTTCTCAAGCGCGCGGCATACATCTTCAATGGTAAAGAAGGGAGACATAAATGGAAGGGAGCTACAACCCTCCATCTTATCAACATTGGGTTGCTCATAGAGGTTCTTACAATGCATATACATATCCTCAAGAGTCAAGTCACCAAAGCTCTCAACGCGCTTGCCTTTTAGATTTTGCCAAAACTTGCCACATGCATGTGCTTTCTCTTGTGCTAAAAGAAGTTGTTTTTAGACTTCCCATCTTCTCCTCTTCTTTTGAACAAGTGCTTTGTATGTGTGTGAACATTCCAAGTAAACTTCCTTGTCTTTGATTGCATCCAATCTTAGCAAGTGTTTTCGGGCTTAACTACATTCCATGTCAAACCATTTCTTCTTGGTGCTACCCTTCTTAGACCTTTTGCAAGACATGTGTTTCGCCGAAAAGCATTCCTTCGCACAAGAGAAAATTACTTCTTTGAAAACTTTCCACTTGCATTCTAATGTTGGGCTCCCTTGATGCTCTATCATGCTTAACATTTGGTCCACCATATCAGCATATATAAGTGCTCGTTTGAAGTCTAGAAGTAGGTACAAATGATTCACATCATGATTGGAGGCTACATGCTCGGGCCGTTTACCACACTTGAGGTCAATACATAACATCCTATGATCCGATTCCGGATTCCATTCACCAAGTGTAAAGCTTTGTATGCATTCTAGAGTGGCTTCTGAGAACAACATATAGTCAATCACGCTAGCACCATTGTGCTTTCTACATGTAAAGTCATTGGTGCCTTGCCATAGAGATACACCATTTGCAATGAGCATTCCGGTACTATTGCACATATGTAGAAGTGACTTTCCATAGTGATCCACTTCGTTTGCATCATTAGAACTTCGATTATACATGTATGAGTCATCCACTCTTCTTGATACATGCGGCATGTCGACTTGTTGTGTGTCGTGTTGTAACATATTTGTGCGAGCATTCATGTCTCCAAAAACAATGACTTCACCTTGATCCTTGTAATGAGCAATGTCTTCCTCTAGTTCAACAAAGGGCTGATCTCTATCCATATTCAAGCGAGCATAAAAGTTGGAGTCATAGTGAGGAATGTAGCAGCCGGCCACAAACATGACTTGACCATTTGGTGGGCTGATTTTCAGCCAT
>NC_140957.1:17050365-17092865 GCF_014529385.1 Adiantum capillus-veneris | reverse complement strand
TGGAATACCTATTTCCCGTTCTGCACAAGGTCAACCTCACAAAGAAGGCCACAAACAAACATGTGTTCTCCCGCATTGGGACATACCTACACATTGAGGACACAATGCCAACTTCCCTTTATGCTTCGACGTGCACAACAAAGGCAAGGGAAAAAGGTAAGAAACAATCCATAAGACCTTCGGAGAAGGCATTAGGAAGAGGATGGGGTCTAGGAGGGCCTCTTTATTTTCCATGACATCATGAAGGTGATTAACATTTTGGCAAATAGATATATGCCATGTGTGAAAGAATGGTGGGTGTGTAAGAGAGCTGTAAGAGTGGTCATAGGATGCACTTTTCTCCCCCAAAAAGAGGGTGGACAACCTTATGATTTTTGGCCTTCCATAACCCCTACATACGACCTCCGATGTAAGCTGAGATTATAGATCTGTAATCTACGCGATGAGCTCTTTCCATAGGTATGTTACATGCTATGGTTTTGCCCGCTAGATTTTAATTTTAATTTTTTTGGGGGAAATTTGAATTCAAATAAACTAGCCGTTTTGCTTGTTTAAATTCAAAAGATGTCCTGTGATTGCTTTCTTAATACAAGAGGTTTGACTCCCTTAAACGGCCAAATAAAGAGGCCCTCCTAGACCCTATTCTCTTCCTAATGGCTTCCCTTACACAATGTGGAACAATATTTTTGTGGACCTTAGAAGACTTCAACAAGCCATGCTTAGATTTTATGAGTTACCTGAAGAAGGTGACACACTATACTTTTTTCTTTTGGTTGTGTTCTTATCATAGACTTTGAAGTATAAGGTCTTGGCACTATTTATTTTGTAGTGCTTGGCACAAAGGTTGCTTTTGTGCTGAAACTCGATGAGTGTCAAATAGTGAAAGGCCGAAGGTTAGAGAGGCTAAGTGTCACTCTAATGAATGAGGCCCTTTTGCAAACCAAGTGAAGGGATTCAATTGAGACCCATCTCCCACCCCGTCTTTTAGTGTGCAATCAGAGAAAGACATTTGGTGGCTGGGTGCTATTGAGGTGCCAAAGAGACCAATGGAGTACTTTCATGGATTTTTGAGAGAACTCCATGGATCACAGAAGTAATACACTCCCAAATTGCAGGTCAGAAGTTGGAGGTTGAGGGTTTTGGTAGCTATGATGTGGAGTGGCACTTAGGTGGGGACTTGAAGACCATAAAGTGTTTGCTTGGCTGCAAACAAGGGGCTTCTTCTCTCATGCCTTGTCCATTTTGCACACGAGGGTACAAACCTAATGGACAAAAATCACACAAGAGCACTACAAAGGTCAGTTCCATGCTTCCATGGCAAGGGCATGGAGAACAAGGGTTGGATTGTCGTGATGTCGGAGATGAAGGTAGAGAATGGGAAGCATCTATTCTGAGATATCCCATGCTCAATGCCCCAGACCGTGATCAAAAGGACCACGCTTGGAATCCAATCTTTCCATTTTCTCTATCGAATGTATGTTTTTGTACATTACACGCATTCATGTGCATTTTTGATAGGCTATTGAAGCTCCACATTGACTATGCTTTCACAATGAAACCATTGAAAAAGTCCCAGGAAGAGATCGAAAGAGTGGATGTACTCTTTAATTCCATTGGTTGTCACAGTGGAAATGTGTCTATCGTTGCTGCAAAGAACACAGGGGAGGCCCATGAAATTGCTCAACAAGTGTCAATGAGTGGACAAAAAGCCAGACACTTTTTGAAGAAAGTTTCCCAAGGAAAGCCAGGTCGATATGCTGCTCAAAACAGCTCCAACCAACAGACATGTAACCTTTGGGAGATTTGGAAGGAGTTATGCAAAGCTACTGCTGACAATGATTCAAATGGCGAGCTTGCAAACAAGCGCAAGCAAGTTTGGGCACATTTTGATAAAATGGTCAAGCTTATGGGCCTTAATAACACAACAGAAGAACAACGCTAATTATTTCAAGAAGCCTTGGCGGATCTTACCAAGGTCTTCATCCTTTCTTGGGGTGAAAATAACATCACACATTACATGGTAAGACATGTTACATGGTGAAATTATTACAAGAGATTGTTTTCATTAAATAATGTGGATTGTTTACTCATGTGAACTACATATCTTGTTTGCGCATGGTCATTTTTTATGCACAAATATGCATCGCTTGAAATTTTTAGCACTCAAGGCATGGAGAAGTCCCATTATAGAGCAAGGGGGGTGTACTTCAAAAATACTCGAAATGGTGGTGGAATGGTGCAATCCAATTATTTGGAGAAGATGTTCAACTGGTTTTTTTGCACAACATTTGCTCGTAATCTCACAATGGAGCGTGCACGACAATCCAAGATTGCTATTGAAGTGCAGAAATGGAGTCGTCAAAAGCATAGCAACAAGTGGCAAATGTCGTAAGGCCCCGCCAAGCATGCTGCATGGCACCAATGCAGAGTGCAACAAGGGTCAAAGTGGATTCTACACGAGTGACTACACATGAACGCAGGATGCAACTCTTAACGACATATTCATTTAAAAAGTAATAGTTTTTTTCCAAAATTAGTGTAAACAGAGCCCTTATAAATATTGGATGCTCTCATAAACCACTCATTTCTTAAGCACGGGTGAGCTCTTACCATACCAAATGGCGCGCACCAAACAAACCGCAAAAGAACATCCGCCTGCCAACAAAAACACCCTCCAAGGATGTGAGAAGCCGGCATGGCTTAAAGACACAAGAAAATGGCCACGAACACCTAGCCGTTCCAGGCACTCTTCTAGCAGTGGGCATGGTATTAAGGCACAAGAATCATCGAGGGTTGTAGAATCTTTACGTCCACAAGAAGAAACACCTAGACGAAGAATGAAGCAACACACCCAATGCTGGAGAGAAGAAGAGGCCCAGCAAACACCAAAGTCCGATAGGGAGGAGCCATCGCGCCACAAATCACAAGCAGGACCATCCAGGACTCGAGTGGTCTATACAAACACTGAATCAAAGACAGACACCATGGCAACGAGCTGATATACCGCGCACATATCGGGTGCCCGTTGGGCAGAAGACACCGCCTTGAGGCCACAGAGCTCTCCCCACGGCACAAGATCGGGAGCCAAGGGAAGAGGATGAATTAGAAGAGGTTGCAGATCCAGTCCCTAAGCATGTAAACAGATGCAAGTCAAAGTTTTTCAAGAAGTCTGAATGTCGCCTGCCAGCAAATGTGCAAGAGCCCCCAAGACAACCGCAGTGGCACCGGAAAATAGCAAGGGCATTTGCAAAAATTTGGCACTACCAGAAGACTACAGAGCTTTTAATTCGACGCGCCCCCTTTGCTCGCACAGTGAAGGAGGTGCTTCAAAGCTATGAAAATCAGTATAGAATGCAAACAATAGCACTAAAGGCTATTCAAGAAGTTGCAAAGGCCCACATCATTTTGGTGTTGAAAGATACCAACCTATGCACCATTCATGCAAAGTGAGTGATAATACAGCCAAAAGATATGCAGCTTGTACGTTGATTGCAACGGGACTTTGAGTATTAGCCGAAGTTACCTCTCTTTTTGTATTGCACACCCTTATCTTTGTAATGAGATGACTTTGCAATGACAAAAGAATTAACACTTGTGTCTATTATCCATGTGTTTTGAGTTTATTGCTTCTAACATGAAGAGTTAAATATAAATTAAACATTAATTTTTTGGGTATCCTATGGGGCAAACAAGCCTAGAAAGTGCAAAAAAAATGGTGGCCACAACGGTGCGCAAATGACCCATCCATCAATTTTGGATGACCTATTTGCACACCCTTGTGGCCACCATTTTTTTTTCACTTTCAAGCTTTGTTTACCCCATACGATACCAAAAAAGTTAACATATTGTGAAACCAAGTGTCTATGCAACATTAAATTAGATTTTTCAAATGTCCAATGTAATTGGGCCTTTTGGTGTAGGGAACTATTAAGTAGAGGCTCAAGGAGGTGATAGTGTGCTTGAAAAATTAAATTTTGAGTTGATCTTTTCTAGCATCCTTGAGTGCAAACATAGGTTCCATATGCAAAAAAAAAGGTGGCCACAAGGGCGTGTAAATTGGCCATCCAAAACTGATGGATGGGCCATTTGTGTGCCCTTGTGGCCACCCTTTTTTTTCCACTTGGTAGGCTTCTTTGCCCCCCAGGATACTTAAAAAATATAGATTAAGTGAAAGCAATTGTTTTTGCAGCATTACTGTAGAGATACCACTTCTTTTCACTCAGATGTGTTTTATACTTTCCCTGGAATTAAGGTAAGTTGAAAGGAGTATCATGTGCATCCAACTTTCGATGTGTTGTTACTTCAAGCAAAAAAGACGCAGCTTATTGAAACATATCACCAATTACAACAATTTTTAAAATTGATAGATCACATTTAGAAGAATGTACAAGATAGAGAGACAATTCAAAATATTTTTTATTACTTCCAAAAAGTTGATTTTACATCATGTATTTGAGGAGTTCATAATTTTCTTGACCATTTCCTAGTGCCAATCTTGCGCGTAAGGCAACTCCCCAGTCAAGAGGGACTGCGTTATGTCCTTTGGGTCAGTTGAGCCAATGGAAGCATGTATCCCTATCTGGGCAAGCACTTTACCACGGAAGCCAGTGCCAAATGCTGTGCATATAAGGGATCTACGCACTAGGAACACAAGATGCGCAGTCTGAGCAATGGTGCTCAAACACAAAACCTTGCTCAAATCTTTCAACGACCAAGTCATAAAATGGGCTTGGGGAGTAAATTCATTATGGACAATGGCCACATTGCCAGAGGGGAGTTGTCCTAGGTAATGCACAAGGGAAGACTAAGGTCCAAAGCCCGTCCGTCCTTGCCGCAAAATCATCGACCTCCACGACGTCCTGTCATAAACCAATCAAGTTTGAGAAAAAAGACAATGAAGGATAAAAAATTAACATGAAATTAGGATAGAGTTTACCTCTTGCTCCTTGTCATCCTCCTCCCTGTTGCCTTTTCCATCCAAGTCAAGGCTCCCATGCAGCTTTGGATCATCATATGGGGGGTTGTGTAGTGGCATAGACATCCTAGTGGCCTCAACCTTGGCCTGCGTGGCTTGGAATTATTCCTCAACCACGTGCAATTGCTCTGCTACCAGGACCTTCGCACAAACAACTGCAATAGTGTCAGCAACAGAGTCCCCAAGTGGCAAGAGCTTTCTTTCAAGCGCATCTGACGTATTGTCTAAGGGAACTTTGGTGATGTTTAGCATGCTCAAGCATTCATCCATGCGCAGGCCAAATTCTTTCTCCAAATCATGCATAAACACATACTCCTCCCCATCCACTACAACTGAGCAGAAGTGGGTTATTTCCACCTCTTGGATAGCCTCATCCGTCGATGGTAGTGGAACTATAATGTCACTAGGGCCAGCCACGACGATGGATTTCTCTACCACATCCTCTAGCCCCTTAGGGTACTCGAGTTGAAGTGTTTTTCCTTCTATTGCAAGATCCATGGGTCCAATCACGTGCTCCTTGGTGTCCTTGATGAAGGACCCGACCTGAAGGTGTGGTAGGCGGAGCTCCTCCAAATCAGATTCCTCGCTTACCAAGAAGATGAATGTTGCTAGCCAAGAAAGGTACTCCACCCCCAACGTGCACTTCTTGAGCGTAGACACCCCTGGGACTTGCTTGTCCAAGAAATGGCCTGCATCGGCGGCAATTTCTTGGAATTGTCGCAACCGCTTGGAGAATGGGCAATCACCTTTGTGTATGTAGCACAAAAGATCGCAAGGCACCCAGATCCCTACATATGGGGAGATAGATACGGAATATTTTATGATGTGCTCCTCCATGAACGCAGAAATCTCAGCAAATGCATCCATGTGAAGGGCAATTGTGGCATCAAGGTCAAGGAGACGAGTAAAGAAGGTGTGGAGGTCCAACTTCTCTTTGTATTTAGTGTCCTCTAGGAAGAGGATAAAGCGTGACAAAGGAGTGGATGTCGGTGCACATGCAGAGGCTGTGGAGAGGTCCATGTCTATCTTGGGGTGTAGATAGAGAGTGGAGGAGCTCAAGAGTTGCAAAAGTGAAAAGTGTGAATGAGTTATGCGGTCCCCCTTTTATAATGGTCCCTTTTTTAAAGACATTTTTTTCAAAAAAAAGGCACTTTCACCAAAAAATGATCTCTCATCTCAATGCAAAAAATTATATTCAAAAACATCATTTGCCGAAGTAAATCATGTTGATTACATCGGGGATTGTTTTCAAAATTGAAAGAGTTACAAAGTTATAAGAGCGATAGCATAGTTCCATCCATGCCCCAATCCTCCTCGACCTTCAATTTGTCTTCCATTCTCTTCCCAATCTACGGACATTCATTACAATAAGCATCCAATGATCGACAAACTATGATGTATTGAAAATGTGGTGGAAGGATTCTCACCTTGTGACCTTGTAAACGAGATTGCGCTTGTTGAAGGGCCTCAATCTCCATAATAACCAAATGTTCTTGCACATTACTGAGAGTCCAATGCTTGTTCACTTGGACTGCCTCCAAAGCATCGTTGGCATCCTCACTGCAATGTCAAAGCTTGCAATAGCGCCGTCTACACTTTGTAAGGGAGGCCACACTCCAAGCTTGCACATCCAACGATCATAGTGGAATCGTATGTACAAGGAGGTGCGGGATTTCAAATAGCACATTCCAATACCTGAAGCTCCAATCTTACAACGGTACCAGTCCCCATTGTGCATGCACTCCACAAAACCCCAGTCCTCTTCTAAAATCCTTCCTAATTCCTCATAATGCACATGTTTACATACAAGCATTGTGGTAGTCTCCACAAATCCAAACTCTTTAAAAATGTGCACAAAACAATGAATAGGCAAACACCAACTCAAGCCCACAGACCTAGAAGCTTTAGAGTATTTCAAAGAGTTTTGGACATCTATTATCATCTTTTGCTTGAAAGATGCTACCAACCACAAATCTGGCACCAGCCACTCCATACTTAATAAGGAAGTTACTTTTATGGGTTCAAGCGTTCCAAACTCTTGTGTAGAAGTAGGCACAATATAGGAGTGAAAATAAGAGAAAATCCTTCTTTGAACTAGTTTGTTCAGCAAAGATGTGTGGATATTGTTGCTCCAATATCCGCATGTATAGCATTGAATGTGCCGAAGAGACTATGTAGTGGCTGCTCCTCCACCAATGTGGATGGAAATATGACAATAAATGCAGGAAAATCTTAAGTATGAATCCATAATAACATTACACTATGATTTCACACCTAGATTTGTATTCTCAAAACATGTACTTACAATGTGTTGGGAATCGAGGTGGTTGTTGCAATTGCATGCTTGACATTGAGAAAACATGTTGCACAATGGCTATGGTCCCCTTGTCTTTGTGGTTCTTGAAGCCAAAGAGCTTTCCTTTCCAATGATGATCCAAGTTTGCACGATTCTGCACACGATGAGAGCCAATAGCAGATGGTTGCATGTATACCCAAGCACCTTTGGTGAACTCTTGTGGCACCCACTCATCATCTATACCTCTTGTGTTGTGGCATGCAAGCGATGTGACCTTATCCTTTGGCCACCTTTGCGAAGTAGAGCTGGCCATGGTTGAACAAAGAAAATTAGGAGGAGGAGCAGGACCTTGCTTGTTGCTACAATGTAGGTGGGATAAAGTGATAGGAGAAGGTGGTTAACCCTTGCTTGGTGTGGCAATGGGAGGAGAAGGTGAATACCCTTGCTTGGTGTGGCAATGAAAGGTGTAGGGGAGGAGAGGAGCTTCCTTGCTGCAGTAATGGAGATGGTGTAGAGAGAGAGTGTTGGAGTAGAGGATGAATGTGATGGTTGCAACCAAGGAGGGGTTGAAAAGGGGTTCTAGAGAGAGAAAATCACTTTTTGCCTAAGGACTACTTTTGGGGGGGCTCTGGATAGTAAAAAAGATTTTTCAAAAGTTTTTATAAAAATTTGAACTTTAGAATTTTTGGGTGCACGTTTTGACTTTTTGAGGTCAAAAAATGTTTTTTTGACCATAAAATAGATTTAGGGGGGTTTTAAGAAGATAAGATTTGAGTTTTGAAAATTTTCAAAATTTTGAGATGTTTTCAAAACCGGATCAAAAAGAAGGGAAGTTGGAGGTTCCATATGGCCCAACTCCCCCCCCCCCCCCCCCCACCAACCCCATCTTCTCACTAGGTAAGAGCCCATTAAGAAGTGTAAAGCTACTTTGTCCCCCTACATTTTTGAGGGCATAGAGTGTGTCCACCACCCTCTTCTCATTGGATGGCCTCTAATTAACCTTAATCCCAAAGGGCCCCTAGAGGGTTCATATTTTTCCTAATGAGAGAGAGAGAGAGAGAGAGAGAGAGAGAGAGAGGGAAGAAGAAGAGAACTTTAAGAAAGATTTTTAATGTTGTGGGAGTAATCCGAAGAGACTTGAAAGATGTAAGTGATGAATATTGAGCTTAAGACCTTATTTCATACTGTCGATAAAATTAGGATAACCAGTCCACTACACTTGGTGATAAACGAGTAATTCCATTTTCCTCATCCCGCACACATCTATATCTATACTACATGTGTAGGTTGAGGAGAAAAGAGCAATGCCATTAAACGTAGTGAGTTGCGACCACAGGCGCGAGCGCACACACACAAAGTTGATTTTGTGAACATATAGCAATGGCAAGAAAGGAGCAATATCCGCTACACAAGCAAACATGGAGGGGAAGAGAATAAGTCTTTCTTTTGTGAGCTCACTTAAAGAATCTGCTACCAAGGCAATAGGATACATGGTGATATTCGTCATAATGGTTGGTTTGAAAAGAAGACATGGTTAAGCAAGATGTTATAGGAAATGTACAGCATAGGATTAGGGTCAATAAGTTCAGTAGATGCAGAGAGAGGGCATCTCTCTAATTGCAGTCACCTACATTTGCACCTTTAAGACATGTGGCATTACACAAGATGTTGATATGGGCAAAAGAATTCACTATGATATTGTTAGTCAAGGGTTGTTGAAAGAAAACATCGTGCTTGGCACTGCCTTGGTCAACATGTATGCTAAATGTGATGCACCTTCATAAAGCACTAAAAGTGCTTGAGAAGCTTCCTACTCGGGATGTCGTCTCTTGGAATGCACTCATTGTGGGATATGTCCAACTTGGGCAGGTCCAAGAAGCTCTGGGCTGTTTTCAACGGATGCAAAGTGAGGGTGTCACTCCAAATGCAGTCACACACGCTTGCATCTTGAATGCAAGGGTTAAGTTCAGAAAGCTTTGGGCTATTTTTAGTAGATACAAAGAGAGGCAATCTCTCTAGATGCAATCACTAACACTTGCACCTAAAAGGCATGTGGCATACACAAGATGCTGATATGGGCAAAAGAAAATTCACGGTGATATTGTTCATTAGGGGTTGTTGAAAGAAAACATCGTGCTTGGCACTCCCTTGGTCGACATGTATGCCAAATGTGGTACACTTCATAAAGCACATAAAATGCTTTATGAAGACGAGCTTCCTGTCCGGGATGTCGTCTCTTGGAATGCATTAATTGCAGGATATTCCCAACTTGGGCAGGGCCAAGAAGCTTTTGGCTATCTTTGGCGGATGCAAAGTGAGGTGTCTCTCCAGATGCAATCACGTATGATTGCATCTTGAAGAAAAGGGGTCAAGGTTAGGATAGGGCCAACATGCTTCATTTCCAATAGCCTGTAGCCCACATGTCAATCTCCCCTCAATCTGGTAGGAAAGATACAACCTGACACTTAGATGAAGCATCAAGTCCAACGTCCCAAGCTACCGAATGGAGGAGTTGTGTAGCATGTAAACAAGCCACATGCACGAGGCGAGTTGGAGCCTGGAATTCAAATCGACGCACGTACGTGCGCGCGCGCGCGCGCGCGCGAGAGAGAGAGAGAGAGAGAGAGAGAGAGAGAGAGAGAGAGAGAGAGAGAGAGAGAGAGAGAGAGAGAGAGAGAGAGAGAGAGAGAGAGAGAGAGAGAGAGAGAGATGTTAAGTAAGAGCAAGGGGTTTGAGAGTAAGAGGGGCCATGCCGCTGCCAAAGGCAGCGTCATTTTACTAGTCAATATAATCTACCACATATTCTGAGATTTGCCAAAAGAAAAACCTTTAGCATTTATCCTTTTTTTTTAACTCCACAATGGTGAGTAGATTATATTGGCATAATCAAGAAATTACAAATTCTTGCCATGCTCGTGTAGAGCCATGAATTTTTCAAGAGATCCTAGATACATTGCCTGATAGGGGAGCCACCCCATAAAAATGAAAGAGCCCACACCTTTACCCATGCAAGTTAGTCATTGTGGAACTTATGGCCTTGTTCCACGCATCAAAGTTCATATGTTTTCCCATGGCAAGGATCACTGTAAGATCCATTGGCTAGCATTGCTCATTGACAGACCATCTCTCATTTGGACCCCTTTACCATTGGCCCCGTGTTGAGATAGATATGTAAGCACATGTCTATATTATAACCCTTGTTACCATCAATTCTCCCATATTAAATGATCAGTTTAATATTCAAAAATCATTTGGATTGGCTAGATATTAGATTTTATGACATTACCTCTGCTACAAACGAAGAACGCGGTGGCCTGCAAAATAACAAAAACAATGTACTTGAAGGCATAAAACGACATATTTTCATACCTGACAAATCGCACAACACATAATCCAAGTTGTACACGAACAGAGTGAGATACAGCATAAGAGCGCATGCGGATGCACCTTCAAGAGAGGAGTGCTACACGGGCACCGTGAGAGAGAAGAGAGGAGAAGAGAGAATAAATACACAAGTACTGGGTGCAATCTCCCCCCCCCCCCTCGTGCAAGAGTGACCATTTTCCGCTTGCACGTATTTGATTTATAGATTTCTTGAATGGTCAAAGTGAGTACAAACTGGCCGACCAGACATAAATGGCCAAAGCACATAAAGAGCACTTGAATAATCAAATATACATAAAATATAAGATCGTTTCGCATAACCCTTAGACTTTTCCACCTGTCAACTGCATAAAATATCAATTCCATTACGATACTTGTCAAAAACAGTGATTAGTATTCTGTGTCAAAATATCACAGAAAAAGAAAAAAATAAAAGTAAACAACATTGCTTCTAGTGTCCCATACCACTAGAATAAGCAGTATATGTCATACCCTGAGGATACAGGATATCAGTGGTCACACTCATCAACATTTGAATAATCAAATATACATAGAATATAATATCCTTTCGCATAACCCTTAGCCTTTTTCCCTATCAACTGCATAAAATATCAATTCCGCTAAAGCCTCTCTCTTGAAATCATAGTTGTCCTCGACTATGAGGTAGAAGAGATAAAGCCTTAGTCATTAGTCAATCTTCCTTACTGGGTAGAGGACCCCTTTTTACCCTACAACATCATTCCAAGATGGATGACTAATCCATTTGGTGCTTCGGAGATGTAGCTGCCGCAAGCATTTCTCCTCTTTGGTCCATTTCATTCTCCCAAGTAGAGTGACAAGTTTTACTTGGTGTTTGAGAGACGTTGTCATCACAAACATGATTTTAAGTATGCATACTACTTAACTTTTTGCACAATAAAAAGAGAACTAGTATTATAAGACAAAAACATTGGTCATTTAAAAGAAATTTGTACATTTGCTTACTCTAATGTGGCATTGTAAGCATTGAAAAGGTTCATACTATCCTTAAGGTGTATTCCTTGCATCCATCTAGCATCTTCAAAAGGATAATTTTTGAACTTTATACGATACCATCAGATAATATTACCATGTCGAAGGATAGCTTTGGATTGTAACACCTCTTCTTGGTCATCGATTTCGGGAGGGTCTTAAATAGTTGGTTCACTTGATGGCTCTCCTTTGTAGGGCTTAAGTAGACTCACATGAGAAGCATTGTGTGTGAGCCAATGGTTGGGCAACTTGAGTTGATAAGCCATCTCATTGATTGGCCTCAAGGTTTGAAAAGGACCATAGTATCTTTTGCTATTTTTGCTAGTTTAGCATAATACTTTTGATGGCATGTAGGATTTTTGCTTCTCGTTTGCCTCAATCAAGCCTTGGGGAACTTAAGTAAGACCCAATCACTTTCTTTGAATGTTAAGGCCCTTCTATGCTTGTCAGCAATAATTTCTTGCCTTTTTTGAGAGGTGAATATAGCCTCCTTAATCTTTTGAAAAGATTCTTGTAGGTCATGGCTATACTCATCAGCGGTGGCGAAGATATTCCCATGTTTTTAAGTAGAAAGGGACTTTTAGGTCTTCCCTCAATGATTTCAAAAGGTGCTTTTCCCGTAGAAGTATGTACAATATTATTGTACGCATACTCTACAAGAGGGAAGTACTTTTCCCATTTGTGAGCATTGATCTACTTCTGCAACATAAGTCTTTAGTAGATCGAGTATCGTAAGATTGGCTATCTCACTTTGGCCATCCGTTTGTGGGTGATAGGCTGAAGAGAAATTCAATCTAGTACTTAGATTTTCAAAGAGACCTTTCCAAACATTAATGGTCATTCTAGGATCTCTATCTGACACGATGGATGTTGGCAATCCATGGTGTTTTAAAATCTTAGATATGAAGAGAGTTGCCATTTGGTGTGCCTTAATAGTCTTCTGACAAGAATAAATTGTGCTTGCTAGCTAAACCTGTCAACTATTGTCCATATTCACGTATTCCCATGGATAGGCTTGGGTAATCCAAAGATAACATCCATGGATATACTCTCCCATGGTGAATTAGGGATTGGAAATGGCTGGAGTAATCCAGGTTGCTTCCCTCTATCATAATTAGTCTTTTGCTTCCCTCTATCATACTTAGTCTTTTGGCATACTACACATTTTGAAACATACTCTTGTATGTCCACTTTCATGGTAGGCCAATAGAAATACGTCGCTACTCCTTGAAGAGTAGGTTGAATGCCTCTATGACCTGCATAGGGAGGAGCATGGAATTCATACATGACTTTCTCACGAAGGGAGTGGGTAACACATATCCTATTGCCGTGGAGAAGCTAACCATCTTGCAAGGTGATTAGTTCCTCTTTCTCCCCAAAGCAAGGGTTAACATTATGTCTTTAAAGTCATTGTCAGTAGCATACTCATCTATCATAGAAGATAAATCATTGTGAGTTGCTATAGACACTGCATTAACGTTGGTTGTCTGAAAGTGCATCGGCCACTTGATTGTGCTTACCAGCAATGTGAGAAATATGAAAATAAAATTGCAAAAGACAATTTGCCCACCTCATTTGTTTGTCGAAAAGCTTGGTTTGCGTCATGAAGTACTTGAGACTTTGATGGTTTGTTCGTAAAATGAATGGAGTCCCCAATAGATAGTGCTTCCATGTGTCTAGGGCATGTAGAAGAGCTAAAAGCTCTTTCTCATAAATGCCTAAGACCCGTTCATCTATATTGATCCTTCATCTCTCATATGCTATGGCATGCCCCTCTTGAAGCAAGACTGCTCCAAGGCAATCACCACAAGCATCACATTAGACCTCAAATGTCTTTGAGAGATCCAAAAACATGAGAACTGGTTGGGAGGTAAGCTTCTCTTTGAGCTTGTCAAAATCATTTTGCTCCTTAGCAGTCCATGAATACTTAACGTTCTTCTTGGTTAAGTCATGTAATGGTTCTGCTACTTGAGAGAATTTTGCTATGAAGCGTCTATAGTATGCACACATACCAACAAAGATTTTTAGCTCATGTAAATTCTATGGATTATGCCACTCTTTTATTACCTCCAACTTTCATGGATCCATATGGATACCATCTTGAGAGATAATTTGACCTAAGTATTGAAGCTCTTGAAGGAAAAATTTTCTTTTCTTTTGATTGAGAAAAAGCTTGTTCTCCCTCAGTGCTTGAAAAATCACTTGTAGATGTTGCTTGTGTTCCTCCAAGGACTTGGAGTAGATGATGATATCATCAAAGAACACTCCAGTTAATTTTTAGTAGGGTCTAAATATTTTTTCCATTAAACAATTGAACATGGCTGGTGCATTAGTCAAGCCAAAAGGCATGACTCGATATTCATAAAGACCAAACGTTGTACAAAACACGGTCTTTAAGATATCTTTAGGATATCCTTATTTGATGATAGTTACTTTTAAGGTCAATCCTACTGAAGTAGGTAGAGCCTTGTAGCTTATCAAACAGGCCTTCTACCCGAGGCATGGGAAATTTGTTTTTCAAAGTGATATGGTTTATTGCTCGATAGTCCACACACATCCGGTATGTACCATCTTTCTTTTGCAGTAAAAGGACTAGAGACCAAAAGGGAGAGGAGCTAGGCCTCACCTGTTACCATATACATGTGGTAGTGATGTGTGTGGACACACTAGGCCGTCGGGGCATTTTTTCCCTCTTTAGGAGGTTTTTCCCCTGAGTATTGTATATACGCCCATCACTCTAGGGCTATCTATCTTTCCATTGCGCACTAAGTAATACACTCTCTATTGTGTGCCTTGAGCTTCCTTCATCTTCTTCAAGCTGTGTGCATTTCTCTGCAACCCTAATTCCAACAATTGGTATCAGATCAGGTTGCATCCTCCCGGGCTTAGTTGCCAGCTGCTCCAGCACACGCCTGCTCACTTTCTCCGATTACAGTGAGGTTTGGCGAGCGTTCGCAGGTCGACAAATATTTCGGGGGAACTCGTAGAGCCTGGTCTGCTCAGATTTTTGATTTGGGCTCATTACGGCCTCCATTTCCACTACAGGCAGGTCTGCACAGGTAATTTCGTCATTTTGTGTAGAATTTCTGTCGGTGCCGTTTTCTGCATAACAGGTGCCTTACAGTCTTCTACGGTTTGTGCTATATAGCACATGTTGTTCCCGTTATGTTTCTCCTACTTTTGGGTAGTTTTCACATCAGGTGCAGCATTTACCATGGTTGACAACAACAACACAGATGTGTTCAAGATGTTTGCTGCTGAGGACAGGCTGGATGGGGACAATTACCCTATGTGGGCTTATATGATGCAACATGTTCTTGTGTCAAAGGGCGTCTCGAACATTGTGCAGGGCATTGATGTACGTCCTGGTTCTAAGGATGTACACGATGTTGAGGATGTTGCAGGTCTTGCTGCAAGGATTGCTGCTGTTAGATTTTTTTTGCCTATGACAGAACAAGCTCGTTGGGATGTTAAGGATGTGCAAGCTCATGCATTGATTGCATTGTCTGTAAAGCCCACCATTGTTCCTCACATCCGTCCAGAAAAACCTGCAAAACAGGCTTGAGATATTTTGGCTGGTCTTTATGCAAGTCGCAATGAGGCTAAAATTGCTTTGCTGCGTAAAGAGTTGGAGTCAAAGACTATGCATGAGGAAGATGATATGGACACTTTCCTTGCTAGTGTCAAGGATATCAATGAGCAACTCATTTTTGCAGGTGAATTCATTTCAGACAGTTCCCTTGTCCAAACTGTTCTTGATGCCTTACCAGATTCCTACCAGACTCTTGCTAGTACTTGGAGATTGATGACCCAAGGAAATCCTAAAGTTGTCAAGTTTGATGCATTATGCACATTGCTGTTGCAAGAGTCACTTTCCAAAAAAAACAAGACTAGACAGCGTGCAGTTGAACAGGCTTTTATTGCTTCTCAAAGAAAGCGTGGTAACAACAATGTAGCCACTTCTTATGGTTCTGCTGCGAGTGGCAAAACTTCTGTTCCTAATGCTTCTGCTGGCAGCACTTCGTCTGGCAATTCTGGTGATAAGGGCAAAAAGAAGATGCGTTTCCATTATTGTAAAGCTAATGATCACGTGATCAAGTCGTGTCCTAAGTTGAAGGCCAAAGAGGCTAAGAAGAAAGAGGGTGGTTCCACTGCAAATGCTAGTTCCACTACAAATGCAGCCATTGTTGAGTCTTCTGTGAAAGGAAACTGTGTTGCTGATGTTGATGCAGAATGGGCTTTTAGTGTAGAGTGCACTTACAATCCTGATGTCCATGTGCATGCTTGTCAGTTGCTGCAGATTCACATGTATGGTATTTCGACAGTGGTGCTACAAAGCACATTACCTCACATCGTGAATTGTTCACCTCTCTCGAGTCTGTCCCTCATGGGAATTCAGTCACTTGTGCCAATAATGCCTCTTATCCGGTTCGGGGAGTTGGAAAGATTGTGCTTATTGCTGCAAATGGCAGTTCCTTCACACTTGTTGATGCACTTTATGTACCTGGGATCAAGAAGAATCTCTTGTCTATATCCGCACTTGCTAGACTTGGACTTGTAGTCAAATTTGTGGATGACAGATGTACAGTTCATGATCTCAGTTTTGGTGATGAAATTGTTGCATCTGGCCTTTTGTGTCATGGGCTGTATAAGCTCACTTTGTATGACAAGTGTGGAAAAATTTTGCAAATGCTGTTACAGATACAAGGGCTATTTCAGATGAAAAACTTTGGCATGCACGTTTTGGTCATCTGAATTTTGCCAGTTTGCTGCGTTTGCAGAAATCTAATATGGTTTCTTCTTTGCCACCTCTTGAAGCACCTGTCAAACATGTTTGTGAAGGCTGTATTTTGGGTAAGATGCAGCGTTCTATGTTTCCAAAGGATGGTTCAGTTCGGGCCACATGCAGGTTGCAGCTTGTGCATAGTGATGTTTGTGGGCCCATGCAAACTCCGTCCTTGGGCAATTACCTGTACTTCGTGACTTTCATTGATGATTACTCCAGGCATGCATGGGTATTTCCGCTTAAAGCGAAGTCCGAAGGTTTTATGTGCTTCAAACAATTTTTGGCTATGGCTAAAAATGTCTCGAAACGTACTATGGGCACCCTCCGTTCCGATCGAGGGGGGGAATATATGTCTCATGAATTCAATGCATTTCTGGCTAGTCGTGGGATAAAACACGAATGTACAGTGCCTTATACACCTCAGCAAAATGGTGTTGCTGAGAGGAAAAACAGGTCACTGACGGATGGCACAATGTATGGTCAAAAGTAAAGCTTTGCTGCATTCTTTTTGGCTTGAGGCCATCATGTGTGCCACTTATGTACTTAACAGGTGTCCTACGAAAGCTTTGCAGTCTATTACTCCATATGAAGCATGGCATAATAGAAAGCCTTCTATTGAGCACATGTGTGTTTTTGGCTGTTTGGCATATGCGTTGGTGCAACAAACACAGCGCAGAAAATTAGATGATAAGGCTGTCAAATGTATTTTTGTTGGTTATAGTGCTGAAAGCAAAGGTTATAGGTTATATCATCCGCAAACAAAACGTATTTTGGTTTCACGGGATGTAGTGTTTGTGGAAGATTCTGTTCAACCCTTGTTTTCATGTACTAGATTCAGTAATGTAAGCTCACAGGACATTTATGACACTTTGTTGCCTCTTTTCAGTGTGGAAACACGAATGTAATTTCCAATGAGGCAAATGTACAGCCTATGGGGGTTTCTGAAAATGTTACAGATCAGCCTATTACTGATGCAGATGTACATGATGTACTTGATGAGGAAAGGGCTGAAAATGAGCAGGCTAGAGGTATGCCAAAATGGTTGGTGCACACTTTGCGTGACAGTAAATTGGATACACCTTTGTCTAGTCGTACTCGTTCAGGCTCTCACCATGCAGCTTATGCATCAGATTGTTATGCTTTGGTTGTGTCTAGCTGACATGATGTTGAGGAGCCTCTGTCTTTTGATGAAGCACAGAATTCAAAAAATTGGATGGCTGCCATGCAATCAGAATATGATGCACTTATAGAAAATGACACATGGACTTTATGTGATTTGCCTCTTGGCAAAAAGGCCATTGGTACGAAGTGGGTTTACAAGTTGAAATGCAAGCCGGATGGTGAGATTGATCGCCATAAGGCTCAACTTGTTGCAAAGGGTTATGCATAGCAAAAAGGCATAGATTATGAAGAGACTTTTGCTCCCACTTGTCGTATGACTACTGCGCGTTTTCTATGTGCATTGGCAGCTCATTTTGGTTGGGATGTATATCAATCAAACATTGTTACTGCTTTCTTGAATGGTGACATATTTGAGGAAGTTTATGTAACGCAGCCTCGCGGTTTTGTCATAAAAGGACAAGAGGACAAAGTGTGGAGATGTAAGAAGGCTTTGTATGGGTTGAAGCAATCTCCTCGTGCTTGGTATGAGAAAGTTGGCACTCATTTGGTTAAATGAGGCTTTCGTAACAGTGCAACAGAAAGGACATTGTATGTAAAACGTGAGGATGATGTGCTTCTCATTGTGGTTCTTTATGTCGATGATTTGCTAATCACTGGACCAAATGAGAGACATATTTCTGAATTTAAGGCTGATTTGAATGCTACTTTCAAGATGAAAGATTTGGGGTTGTTGCATCATTACTTGGGTATACAGTTTAAGCAGTGTGATGGTGGTATTGCTTTGTGTCAGAAAAGTTACATAGAGACATTGCTATGTAAGTTTGGACCTGAGGATTGCAAACCTATTGCCACTCCCATGGAAACAGGTTTGAAGTTGAGTCTACATGATGCTGGCGATCTTGCTGATGTCACTCTTTACCAAACTGCTATTGGCTGCCTCATTTATGTATGCAACACGAGGCCAGATATTCAGTTTGCAGTCTCACACGTCAACAGATTTATGCATAGCCGAGGGTCTAAGCATTGGCAGGCTGTCAAGAGGATTGTCCGCTACCTTAGTGGCACTTTACATCTTGGCTTGTTTTATCCCAAGGGGGGATCATTGCCGCCAGACTTACATGCTTTTTTGGACTCAGATTGGGATGGTTGTTTTGACACACGACCACAAGTGGTTTTTGTTTCATGCTTGGCAGTTCATGTATATCATGGTTTAGCAAGAAGCAACCTACTGTGGCCACTTCGAGTTGTGAGGCTGAGTACAGGGCAGTCTTCACAACTACAGTTGAGTGTGTATGGCTCGGACGCCTTATGGCTGATTTGGGTGTTGGACAAGACATTGCCAACACTATCTACACTGACAATCAGAGCGCATTGGCAGTTGCTAGGAACCCAGTTTTTCATGCTCGCACAAAGCACATTGAGGTGCATTACCACTATGTCAGGGAGAGGCTCTCAATAGGAGAGATCAGCTTGGCTTATGTGCCAACACAAGACAACCTTGCCGATCTTTTCACAAAGGCATTGTCTCGTGAGAAGCTTGAAGCTTTCCACAAAGCTTTGGGCTTACTCCCCTTTGTGGATTGATCATGTCCTCAGGGCATGGCACTTCCCTTTACTCATGTGCCAGCTCTCGTTCACCGCATCACTCCAGGGGGGATTTGTTACCATATACATGTGGTAGTGATGTGTGTGAAATGACTAGGACCGCCGGGGCATTTTTCCCCTCTTTAGGAGGTTTTTTCCCCTGAGCATTGTATATACGCCCATCACTCTAGGGCTATCTATATTTCCATTGCGCACTAAGTAATACACTCTCTATTGTGTGCCTTGAGCTTCCTTCGTCTTCTCCAAGCTGTGTGTGTTTCTCTGCAGCCCTAATTCCAACATCATAATCCCTTTATCTACCAATTCTTCTACTTGCCTCATGATCTCCTCTTGTTGAGCTTGGGAAACTCGATAAGGAGGCTTCTTAGGCGGTGAGCTTCCTGGTAGGAGCTCAATTTGATGGTCATCATCCCCTCGTTTTGGAGGTAAGTCCATAGGGATATCATAAATGAACACATCTTGGAATCCTTTTAGAAAATTAGACAAGCCTAACTCTTCTTGATTCCTACCATTTACATTTGATGAAACATTTAGACCTTTTAGGGACTCTTTGACAAAAAACATACATGCAGAAACTGTGCTCTTCATTGATTTATCAAAAGCAGGAGGATTTACAAGTGGTATAGTACGACAAGACTTACTAGCATCTATATCCATGTTCTTTTCCATGGTAGGTGAAGTAGATTCTTCTTTTAGGGAATTTCATGTTGGTAGCCATGTGGGTGAACCATGGTGCCCCTAGGATAGCATCCTTGTGTTGGAGAGGAGAGATGGAAAATCTTCTTTGTCAACATAGATTTGGACATGAAGCCTCAAATTCCCAATCAAGGGAGTAACGGAGGCTTGCTATCCCTTGAAAGTGATATGGGAAGTTACAATATCTCCCATCTCAAAAGCTTGAATGCCCAACTTGGTAGCCAAATCCGTGGATATGAAGTTGTCAGTAGAGCCAGGGTCAAACAAGATGAAAGCATCATGCTCCCTTACCTTTCCCCAAGCATAGGAAAGAGGTGATCCTTTGAAATGAGCATCCTCTTTTGGAGCTTCGATAGTGGAAGCTCTAGGAGTCTCATTGTGAGCATTTATTCTGGGGCAAGAACGATAGCCATGTCCTTGCTCCCCACACTTAAAACACTTATGATCCTTGGGAAAAGCTTCAAGCTCTTTAGGAGAGAGTTTATTTTTACCTTTGTTGACTCCCTTCTCTGTGGACCGATTGTTGTTGTTGTTGTTATTGTTGGAATTGCCTTGGAAAGAATTTTGGGCATTGGTTTTCTCCTTTGCATCATTTTTGTCTTTGTTTTCCATGGGCTTGACATTCCTTTTAGCCCCTTGTTGGAAATTGATGCGTAAAGCAACCATGGTGTGGTGAATTACTTATGTGATAGAAACAGGCCATTAAGAGTTGACATACTCGGCCATCTCTTCAGGTAATCCCGCACAGAATTGTTGCTTTTGCTCGATAAAGTCTATCTTTTGAAAGATAGTAGCCTTGAGATGTAAATCCCAAAACTTTTCCACATATTTGTGAATAGACTCATGGGTGAGAAGCTTCAAACTACGTCATTTGGTAAGCACTTTGTCCTTTGCATTTCTTAGAAGGAATTTCTTTATGATGAAAACGTAGAGTTTTCATGTCTTTGGGGCTTCGTCACTGCCACAAAGGCTAGCCCACCATTGACAAGCCAATTTTCGAAAGTGCATAGCTACATGTTGTCGCTTGGAGGACTCCGTGAATCCCTCATCTCCAAATGGCCGCATCAAATTGCTAGATGAAAGCCAATACTGTGGCACCAAAAGTGCCATCATAGGTGAGAAAGGAGATACCCTTTCCTCTCTCTTTCAACTTCTTGAGCTTTTGTGACCTTCGCCATGCATGGTAAGATTTGCAATGTCCTCCCCTCTTGTATTCTCTAGGAGAATAGCCATAGCTTTCGTCAGAAGAGGAGGAAGGTGAAGAAGAAGGAGAAGAGGGTGACCTCTTTCTTGCCCTTTTCTTCCTTTGTTTCCTCTCTTCCCTTTTGGAGTGATGAGGAGAAGGACTGTGGATTGACCATTTCCTCTTGGGAGGAGTTGGCAATCGTCTACACCGCCAATTTTGTGGAGCCACATCTTCAGAGGAATTTAGGGATTCAGTACTTTCTTGCTCTTTCAATTCAACCTCTTGTATGGGAGAGAGTCTTTGTAAGGACATGGGTCATGCGGGCAAGGCCATCGGCACAGCCAGATAGTATGTACGCTAGGGGAAGGCTATACGATAGCATGGCTAGGAGGAGACTAATACACGTATCACCACCGCCTTTTCACTTGTATCCAAGCTATTTTTGGGAAAGGGGAAAAGAGGACTACATGTGCATACAACGTGTTGCTTCTCTCCCCTGTTCCGCAGACAGTGATGTATCCATTGTGCAACAAAAAGAAGTCAGACATAGTTTCCCGTGCACACCGTGGACAGACAGAGACAGCCGACTATCCCACATATGCCATCCAAGGCGGGCGACCAAGGCAAACTCGATCGGTAGCTCGACGGCACCGAGGCTCCGAAGGCTTTCGTTGGTGCCATTGGCTATGTGCGTAGGAAGGCCCGCTTAACCCTTGCATGAAGGAGGGTTGAACCCACCCCATGAGGGTAAGAGGGCCAACACTTTTCCATCAAGCTATTGAACCTTGTTGTGTATAACAGGGAAAGGTAGCATACTTGTGTTGAAAGGAAAGCTAGAAGGAAAGGAAAAGCTTCAAACTTCAAGAAAGTAGTTTCACCCTTCCTTTTTACTTCTTGGAGGAATGCAAGTTTTCCTCCATAAATTCTTTTTTTCTCAACGAAGTAGCTTCAAAGTGAACAAAAGCCTTCACAAAAATGACGAGTTTTTGTGAAGAATTAACAAAGGTGCTCTCATGAAGAACGACACGTGAAGCGCTACAATTCCCGCAAGGCGAGGTTTGCATGCAACGCAAATCGCGGAGCATACAAAACACAAAGACTTCAATTTCACAAGGTGCAAGTTTTTTTTTTCTCTCTTTATATTAGTGTGTGTTTACCATGGCTAGTGAGGATATCCCACCTACACACACTTTTGATTTTGAGGACGTAGATCAAAATCAGAGCACCACGGGTGCTGCTGACACTAATATGCATGACGATGATGATCTAGGAGATCATGGCCTTGTAGATATGGCTGTTTTTAAGACTTTGTAAAATCGCCAAAGCATACTTGAACGCAACCTCTCTGCACTCAATGCAAATCTTACCAATTTTCCGGAGTTACTTGTGAAATTATGAATTCACAGACGGCTCAAGGAGCCACTAGTGGCACGATTCAAGGGAACCAAGATCACACAACCCAAGGAGTCCAAGAGACAAGTGCTTCAGAAGATGCAGAAGGTAGCAATGCATTACTTAAGAATATCACCATTCCTGAGTTTCACGGGGAAGAGCGTGATCGCAACAAGGATGCAATCAATACATTCTTACACAAATGGAGTGATATTCATATATTGAGACACACCCCGGATATAAAGACGGCTGCGGAAACAAGTCTATATCTTAAAAGCAAGCCCTATAAGTGGTGGATGACATTTTCAACAGATGATCGTCATCCGTCTTGGGCTGCGTTTCAAGCTTCTTTCTCCAAAGAGTTTTTGGACTCTAATGAAGAAGATAAGAATTTGTTAGTATGGGATGCATGCGGCATGTCTAGCCTCTCTCTCACACAGTATCTTTCGAAGTATCGGAAAATCATATTAAAACTAGAGGGTCTAGATAAATTCCAAAAGATAGGTTTTAATAGGGGTCTTGACAAAGACTATCGTCTTCATGTCAAGACCCAACATCCAAAAACTTTAGAAGAAGCCATCAGTCATGCCCAAAGATATGATGATGACCAAGAGACAAAAGAAAATGTTCTCTACTCTAAGAATAATTTTTCTAAGAGCAATGTGGCTAAGAGCCGATGGCGAGGTAGATCTCCCACACGTTCCAAGAGGAATAAGAGACGATCTACCTCTCCACGCCCACAAGAGACTAAGAAGCCTAAGCAATCATGAGATACTCCACGTGGGTCTCCCAGCACTGATTTTGAGCGTGCAAAGAAACACAATTTGTGTTTTAAATATCTTTTGGACCAACATAACAAGAAAGATTGTCCTCTTTTGCAAGGCAAAGAAAAGGCCATGCACACGGTGCAACGCCTCACATTAGATTCATCTCCTAAATATTGTGTTGTAGAGGTTCTTCATATGGAAGAAAAACACAAGTGTTGTGTGTTTGATTCAATGTGGCAACCCACCTTGCCCCCCATGATTTGATTTGCATGCATGGCACTATTAACGGACAACGTGTTCGTATTTTAGTGGATGATGCTACAACTCATAACTTCTTGAACTATAAGCTAGTCAAGAAATTGAAGCTTACACAGACTCCCTGCTCTTACAAGTATGTGGTGGAGCAGGTGTCTGGGAATGATAAAGAAGTATGGGACACGGTAGTTCAAGGGATTGAGCTTATTGTTCAAGATCATACAATGAACTTTGACTTCCAAGTTATGAAGAAGGACCGTGTTGATATAGTTTTAGGACTGGAGTGGCTACATGGTTTAGGAAACACATTGCACACTAGTTATGAACACAACTCCTTATCCTTTATGGCCAATGGTAAACATGTGCTTTTGCTTGGTGAGAAAAATATACCATCTGCACCTCTTATATGTACAGTCGAGCCTTCTGTTTTGCAGAAAGCAGATACAATAGATGAAGTCTTTTTGTTTTACTGCTTGTCTCCAAGTCTTGTGAATTCTCAAGAGCAAAGTGCGGTGAATTCTAGTAATGGTATGCAAAGTGCAATGAATTCCAATAATAAGCAAAGGGTTAACAAATCTAACGAGAAAAGTGCTCTCAATTTTAATTCTATAGAGCAACGTGCAACTGTTGTAAAACAAATATTACAGGAATTACAAGATTCTCCATCCCAATAAAACTCTAGTTTACTTTCTCCTTTTGCACGGCAAAAGCTGACTCACTTACTCATGGAGTATAGTGATGTATTCTCAAGTGATTTACCGTCGGGTTCACCCCTTACACGTGATGTGTAGCATGACATAGATGTCTTGCCATGCACTAAATCAGTGAGTAAACCACCTTATTGTATGAGTGCTAAAGAAGCCAATGAGGTTGAGAGTTAGTTGGCTGACTACCTCGCTCGTGGTTTCATTAGACCTAGCACTTCGCCTTGGGTATCAGCAATTCTATTGGTAAAAAAGAAAGATGATACTATGCGCATGTGCGTAGATTATCACGGATTAAATGCCATAACCATCAAGAACAAGTATCCTCTGACTTGAGTGGATGAGTTGTTTGATCAACTCCATGGGGCAAGATACTATACAAAGATAGATCTTCATTCAGGATACCACCAGGCGTGTCCTTTTGCAAGATATCTCCAAAACTGCCTTTAGAACACGGTTCGGACATTTTGAATTTTTGGTTATGTCTTTTGGTCTAACCAATGCTCCAGCTACATTTATGACGCTCATGGATAGTGTCGTACGTCCCTATCTTGGAAAATTTATTGTGGTTTTTCTTGAGGACATTCTCATTTATAGTAAGACTCAAGATGAACAGATAGAACACTTATGATTAGTGTTCGAACAGCTACGAGCCCACGTGTTGAATGCTAAGCAAAGCAACTATGATTTCTTTAAAACAGAGATACATTACCTCAGTCATGTGATCTCTTATTTTGGCATCAAAATGGACACTGACAAGGTCACTGCCATTCTTCGATGGCCACATCCCAGCGCGGTTGAGGAACTTCAAATATTTTTAGGCATGGATAGATTTTATCGACAGTATATCCGTGATTATGCCAAAATTGATGTTCCTATGATGGATCAACTTAAAGCAAAAGGTAAGACCTTTTCTTGGAAAGAAGCCCAAAAACGCAGCTTTGAACAGCTCAAGGTAGCTATAGCCACTGCTCCCATCCTAACAATCATTGACCCACTTAAGCCATTTGTGGCAGATATTGATGCTAGTGATAAAGCAATTGGTGTAGTACTTCTCCAGGAGGGAAGACCTATAGCCTTTGAAAGTAAAAAGTAAGATAGATCTCAACAAAATTATTCTATCTATGAGAGAGCTCTATGCCATAATTCACGCTTTACGAAAGTGATGAAACTATTTATATGGTGCCGAGTTTGAAGTAGTTTTTGACCATGAGAGTATCAAATGGTTTACTACTCAAACGGACTTGAAGGGCCAAAAAGCTAGATAGGCAGAAATCCTTCAAGATTATGATTGTAAGCTACAATATTGCAAGGGGCGATATAATGTAGTAGCGGATGCACTAAGTCGGATGTCTCAGATTAATTCACTTGATTTCATGGAAATAAAGAGTGGATTTTTGAAGTCATTACATGGCAAGTGTGCACAAGATCAATCATATGATAAAGTATGGAGTGCAGTTTTAAAAAGGGATCCCTCACACTTACATGTCTCTGTACAACCAGATCAACATGTCTCTACACGCGCAGATGAAAACTCCACCACATAGAGCTCCACCCCTACTCAGTAAGAGCTTAAGCGATGGAAGAATTTTTCCATTGATGATGGCTACTTATTTCACAAGATTAGAGTATGTGTGCCAAAGGACTCGGACACTAAGCGCCAAATCTTATTTGAGTATCATGATATTCCAAGTGCTAGTCGTCCAGGTATTCGTAATACGTATGCCTTAGTTCAACGGCAATTTTATTGGTCGGGCTTACATCATGATGTTCAAGAGTACATACTAAATTGCCAACAGTGCCAAGTTAATAAGGCAGAGCGCTTCAAGGTAGGTGGCCTTTTACATCCTTTAGAGATTCCATAAGGTAAGTGGGAGAGTATCTCTATGGATTTTGTAGTAGGACTACCTACTACAAATTGTGGCCGTGATGCCATATGGGTAATTGTAGATTGTCTCACAAAGATGGATCGATTCATTCCCACTAAGACTACGGTTAAGACACCAAAATTAGCACGACTACTTGTAGAGCATATATATAGACTCTACGGTCTTCTAGCTAGTATCATTAGTGAGAGAGATCGAAAGTTTGATAATCACTTCTGGAGAGCTGTGTTTCAAAAGTTGAAAACTAAGTTTAATCTAAGTACGACTGATCATTCAGAATCAGATGGTCAAATCAAAAGAGTTAATGAAGTGCTAGAGGATATGCTATGAGCGTATGCTAGCAAGAAGCAAACCAATTGGGAAGACTACTTACCTATATTGGAATTTGCTTATAATAGTTCAAAGCATGTAACTACAAGGTTTAGTCCATTTATGCTTTTATATGGATTTCAACCTAGATCACCTGTTTCGGTGGAGTTGGCTAAGGAGAAGATACAACAAGCAAAGGATTTTCTCCAAGACCATTTTGACATGCTTCGAGTTGCTTGACAAAATGTTAAGCAAGCTCAAGATCGATATAAGAAGTATGCAGATGAGCATTGTCGTCTTGCTACTTTCGAAGAAGGAGACAAGGTTTTCCTCAAAGTTTCGGAGCATTCAAAAAGTTTGAAGATGAGAAAAGTTGATAAACTTTCACCATGTTATTGTGAACCGTTTACCATTCTCAAACGTATAGGTCAAGTAGCCTATAAGTTAGCTCTTCCAGAGCACTCACGAGTTCATCTTGTTTTTAATGCTAGCTGTTTACGAAAACAGCTAGGACAGAATGATAATGTCATTGACATAGTTGACCTTATCAAACCGCCAAGCATCCCTCATGAGCCCGAAAAGATTTTGGATTCTCATGAGCTTCGCACCAGACATCATGTCAGATGACAGGTGTTGGTTAAATGGCTAGATAGACCTGAAGAAGGTTCTACATGGGAGAATGTCTCCGCACTTAAGAAATATTTTCCTACGTTCATTTTCAAGGACAAAAATGATTCTCCAAAGGGGAGTAGTGTAAGGACATGGGTCCTGTGGGCAAGGCCACTGGCACGACCGGACAGTGTGTACGCTAGGGGGACGCTATAAGATAGCATGGTTGGGTAGAGACTAACACACACATTACCACCACCCTTTCAGTCTTCTTTTGGGGGTCTCATCAAGAGGCCTCCTAAGATCTCTCTCCTCTTGGAGAGGAAGCGGAATCCCATAAGCATGAAGTTGTTGAGTAACTTTGTCTTGCAAAGTAGGGTTGCCCATAGCTTGCTGCAACCTAGTAACAAGATAATAGATAAACATGGGGGCATCATCATTAGCACCTTCAAGTGCAAAATCAAAGTTATCAATGTTCATTCTACTCTCTTGGTTATTGTCAGCCATGTTAATCATACTTATGTATAGAATACTTTGTGTGTTTACTTAGTGTATTCTTTGGAAATTCAAAACCTTAGTTGCTACTCCTCTTAGCCTTTGAAAATCAGCACTTAAGCATCTATACCCATGGCTTGAATTGGTTAACTATAGAGAGTAGTGGACTGGGTTTAATATTGCAGAATTTATGAGGGATAGCTCATTTCAGACTTCTTATGGTTCAATAATGGTAAAGCCAGAGACAAGTCTAAAAAGACCCCATTATTAAGACCAAAGCTCCCGAGGTATGCAACATATCCCACATAATGGGCTCAACAAAACCGATAATAGATCCCAATCTCACTCACCCTAATATAATCAACAAAATCAAGCATTAATAGTCTACTTAAGGACCTCTCTTCTTAAGCATGAAAAGAGAAACCAAATGCTCTAATACCAATGTAATGGAAATGGCCTGTGAAGTTTGAGAATAGCGGAAGGATAAACAAAGAGAGCATTTTTGTGAGGCTACCTTGAGAACATAGAGGGTGAACTTAATTGATGGTAGCAACATAATCATAGTACTTAATTAACTTGGCATGAACAATACTTTTGCAAGAGAGAGAGTTTAGAGAACTTGACTACAATTGAGGACCGGATTTATGTGGAGCCGGTCCCTCCTCCAATATGCATTTGAATTATAGATTCTCTCATCAAGAGAGACTTGGTACAATACAATCTTTCTGTTCCTTGTGACCTAGGTGATGCAATGAAGATGGAAAGCTTTCTGCATCATGAGCATAACATAGACTTTGTAAAAAGCATTAATCCCAAGTCTCGGTCCCAAGACCTCAAACACCTTTGAAGGTGGAGAGAAGTAGAGGGGAATGAGGGTAGGGAAGAGGAAGAATAAACATTCATAGGAAAAATAAATAGTTCCTCACTTATCATGCTACCTTACATAATAGCATAGTAATGAAGATGTAGAAGATGGCAAGCTTAAGCATTGAAGCATGGGTCTTGGTTGGATTTGCATTCCGTAGCCAAGAGTGTTGGTGTAAGCTCTCAACTTCTCTACTAGCTTGGATAAGGAGATGGAGCTCTTGCACTTTGCACTTCACACAATGAGAGAGAGAGAGAGAGAGAGAGAGAGAGAGAGAGAGAGTATCCCCCAAGCAACCCCCCTCCTTGCTTTGGTCGACCCCCTCTTTTAGCACTACATTTCATATGATTGGACCTCCTCAAGCTTGGCCAATCACAGGCTTAGTGCATATCCAACAACAAGAGTAATCTTCAGACAAGTGTCGGACCTTTCCCCTTTGAAAGAGAGAGGACTTGAGAAATGCAAAGACAATTAATTAAATCAACTAAAGTATCATTGGACCCCTTGGGAGGCTAGCCAATAGGCTTTAGGCACACTATGAAAGCAACATGAGGAGGAGCTTAACAAGTGTTGTATTTGCATTCTTGGTACCAAGCTTGACTTGTGATTGTGTGTGTGTGTGTGTGTGTGCTCTCTCTCTAGCCCCTATAATTAGGACTGGCCCCCTCATGAGTAGGGATTATATTTGACTTTTGGGGAACACCTCACCCTCAAGCACCTTAGTCATTAAGCACCTCAAGCACCTTAGTCATTAAGCACCTAAAGCACCTTAGCTAGCAAGCACGACAAGCACCTCAAGCTTGGGCCGGGTTTCCCACTTCAAGCACAGCCCTAGCTTACCTAAGATCAAAGGACTTTTAACACTAACCATTGGAGGTCTTTAATGAAGCTAATCATAAGGTCTTTAAGCTTCATTGGCTAGCCTTGCTCTTTGACAGACCATCTCTCATGTTGACCCCTTTACCATTGCCCCTGTGTTGAGATAGATCTGTAAGCACAAGTCTATATTCTAACCCTTGTTCTTGTTTATTCTCCCACATCAAATGATCAGTTTAATATGAGAAAATCATTTGGGTTCGTTACATATTAGATTTTATGACAGCCCCATGGCACCCCATAACACCAACCTTTAGCATTTATCCTATGAATTTTTTGTGATCAATGTAATTTGCCCCGTACATGCACAAAGAAGTTGAAAGAATTCTAGTCAAAAAAGAATAACAAATGTAAAACACTAGGTTTTGCAAGCTCTGGCACCATGACCGTAAATATTCCAATGGTTTTTTTTTTGGGGACAAACTTCACAAATTGTGAGTGTTATCTGCGAACTCCAAAAAGAATTACAAAGATACCCATGCTCGCACTCGAGCCATAGCACACACCCAAACCCAATAGAAGACTACATCGGCTAATCAAGGAAGCCACCCTCAACACGGAGAAGCAGCTGATATGGAAGCCACCCAAACATAACAAACCAAAACTATAATCAAGCTGGCCTAAGGATGCCACTGTTAGGAAATATGACGTAGCTAAATAGATATTTGAGTAGATTACTTAATGGAGAGAGATAGATTTCACACACAAGAGATTACAGAGTAGAGAGAGAGAGAGAGAGAGAGAGAGAGAGAGAGAGAGTACACACGATATACGTGGTTCACCCAATGTGGGTTACGTCCACGGAAAAGCAGCCACTCAATAGCTTTAGTACTTCAAAACAAGAAGTAGTTTACAAAGGGATTATACCTCTAATAGAGCTCCCGCCTTGCTTCACTCTCACCACCTCACACCCACCTTGTTGCATCAACTTCACACTATGAAATTGTGTAGAAATGGCCTCTCTTATGAGAGGCAACCATGTGTAGCCGCCCTTGTGTAGATAAGTTCAAATCGGACCCTCCAATCCGCCCATGTGTGGCCGCCCTTGAGAATACAAGTCCGCTTTTGACTTCGGCCACCAGCCACTGGCCATTGACTTCCGACCACCGGCCATTCACTACCGGCCACCGGCCAACCGACCGATCGTTTTCCAACCACTTTTCGATTGCCATCTGTCCATAATATTCTAGCGAAAAAGAATATTCCGGGCCGTGAAAATTTTGGTTTCCGACGAGTGAACTTATTTTCCAAAGAGTTATTTTTCTTCACGCACGATGGCTTCTTTTCATAATGAGAGCCTTACAACTGTGCGTTTTTACCATAAAAATTTACAAGGGATAAATCAAGCTCCATACTTAACAGCCACCAAACGAGATGACCTGCCAGACCATCCAGCTAGTCCACCAGGCCAAACCAAGAAACAACGAACATATATAGCCGTAAACAAGGCGGGACCTTATACCCCCATCACCTCCATGACCAACATAATCAACCAATAGGGTACTGAGGACAGCCTCAAGCTCATGGCGAGCCTTGAGGACAGATGAATTCGTAATGATACCAAAAGTCTAGTCCATATCCAAGCGGATGTCGAGGAAAGCACTAAACCAATCATCCAAGTTTTGTGTTTTACCAATAACATATATTAACTACTTACTTTCTTGTATAATCTCTGAGAAGCTAGCCACTGAGAGGTTGTTGTCAAAAACCCGACAATTCCTTTCCTTCTATATACTACTGAAGAAACAATCATTAGGAAGAGAATGACATCTAGGAACGCCTTTTTATATTGCAGTTTAAGGAAGTCAAACCTTTACTATTAAGAAAGTAATCAAAGGTCAGCTTTTGAATTCAAACAAGAAAACAACTAGTTTATTTGAATTCAAAGTTTTCCCCCAAAAAATGAAATTTCAAATCTAACGGATTAAACCATATCATGTAGCATAATTCAAACAAGAAAACAACTAGTTTATTTGAATTCAAAGTTTTCCCCCAAAAAATGAAATTTCAAATCTAACGGATTAAACCATATCATGTAGCATATCTATGGAAGCTCAACGCGTAGATTACAGATCTATGCAAATCGGAGATCATATATGGGAGTTCTGAAAGGCTAAAAATCATAAATTTTTCCACCTTTTTGGGGGAAAAAGTGCATCCTTTGACCACGTCTACACATCTCTTACACACCCACCATTCTTGAACACATGGCGTACACCTATTCATCAAAATGTTAATCACCTCCATAAGCTCATAGGGCAAATAAAGAGGCCCTTCTACACCCCATCCTCTTCCTAATGATTTGACAGTTTGAAATACATGTTCTACCTTTGAGCTCCTTAATGGGATCAAAGACCGTCCAAACATGTGCTCTTCATGAAGTGAGTATAGATTAGAAGCGCATGTCTTCAAAATTGTTTCCCACCAATGCACAAATCCTTCTTGGAAAAACCTTTCTTCCATGCTCTTTGTATCCATTCACACACCTTCCCTACCATTCCTCTTATTGTAGGGCATTCCATGAACAGGTGGGCGAGGTCTTCGTCGCTAGCTAATCTACACCCTGAAGTAAAGATTCTAACGCTAACTAAAGGCCCTCAAAATGCATGTCGATTAGTATCTTTACCACACAATTTTTATTATAATGTGGGAGAAAATATGCCACAAAACGATCTCAGCACATGAGTTTGTCATTGGGCTACTCTAGGGAGAGATTAAAATGTTTAGCATTATAAAACTCTCCAAATCAGACTAGCTCTTTGTATAATAGGAAATATTTTAAGAATCTTCCTTGTTTTCATGCTCGGCATGAGCCACGGAAGCATACACAACCCGCTAGAAGAACATAGCATACAATAACGAACAAATCAAACCGAGCAATATACCAACAAGTTTCCACTACCCCTGCACAAGCTACCACCTCATACAAAGGACACCCTAAGGATACATCAGTTGAGACCCAAACAGTTAATATAATCACCACCATATTGTGGGTTTTGCAAAAAAAAAAAAAAAAAAAAAACAAGTGATAAAATCACGAGGCCTACATTCAACAAAAATCACAAAATCTCCAATTTCATAAATGATTAGTGATAGTTATTTCAAAAGTGAGAGACAACATTGTAAGATCATCGTAGTGCTATATTTACCTCGACATCAATAGCTTCATTGAGCAATACGTTGAGCACACTAAAGAGCACAGTGCTTACTCCACGCACGTGGGAAAACGATGCGTCCTTTTCGTGTCACAAAAGATCGATCCACAAAGAGAAAGAAAGATGCATGTTACAGCGCGAGAGAGAGAGAGAGAGAGAGAGAGAGAGAGAGAGAGATGTCCTTATTGCTTAGTTTGACTCAAAACAATAGGATCTCCGCATCATTCTAGCTTTCATAATTTTTTTAAAAATGGTGTACACAAACTCGACCAGACATACTTTGGCATTAAATCTTTTTATAGTTTTTACAAGAACTCGTTCAGAGAGAAAATAGTTTGTGGCAAATTCCTTCTCCCACTTCCCTGAAAGTAATCTCTCGTATATCTCTTACCCGTCAATGTTCCTGCGCGCATATCTCTTATCTGCCATGGACGAGCCCATGGGTGCGCTGGAAATTCATGGCCTCGACAGTGCAGCGAGACTCTGTGTCATCTGCGCCTTGCCTGCTTCCCCCACCTGGCTTGCATCAAAAGTTTGCAGCATGTGGTCTCAGCCTGCTGTTCTATCCTTTGCCAATGCCATGGCACAAGCATCGTCATCCTGCACAATATCACACACAAATTATTCGGGTGCTTTCTCCTTGTCATTGGCCCCTAATGAATCTTCTCGTTCTCCGCTTATCACCCTTCTCATTTTCGTCACCTAGCCCTCTGTCGCTTGGCCTCTAGATTCATCATCCCCACCTTGATCATTATTGTCCATATTCCTCTGCAACTCTTGCTATGGTGTTGCCCCCAAGTTCTTCCCAGCCCTCAAGTCATCAATTTCTTCCCTATCCGCAAGTCTCTTCCTGCCTTCATCCTATCAATTGCCCACATATTCCTCTACGCAACCATCACACTCACATCTTGCGCATCGCACCCTCCCACTGCAACTTTCTGTCGTGCAATGCAAAGAGACAACACACCTACAAATTGAAAACGAGAGAGAGAGAGAGAGAGAGAGAGAGAGATCTAGCCGCCTTTGATTCCTATGAAAACAACAACCCATCTGTAGGTTCATCTCCTCTCCTGACGCAGGTCGCCTCTCTCTCTCTCTCTCTCTCTCTCTCTTTTTCCTTGTCTGCAACAGCACGGGAGTCTGCAATTGATAGCAAAAAACAAATTTCCCAGTCTTTTTGAGTGTCTCCCTTGATCTGCGTGCTCGTGTTGATGGATGACATCTCTCTCTCTCTCTCTCTCTCTCTCTCTCTCTCTCCTTGTCTACAACAGCACGGGAGTCTGCAATTGATAGCAAAAAACAAATTTCCCAATCTCTTTGAGTGTCTCCCTTGATCTGCGTGCTCGTGTTGATGGATGACATCTCTCTCTCTGTCTCACCCAAATATTCCTGCCTTATTCAAACAAACTGACTACCCCCCAAAACGCCCCACCATATGCGCCTCACACACCTCTCTGCAAACCTCGCGTGCACAATTCGTTCTCACGCATTCGGTTGGGAGCATCTACTCCTGTCCAGGTCACCCCCTCCTCTGTGCAATCTCTCTGGACGCCTCCCTTCCATCACCCCACCACACCCCTCATGCACCTTCATCAGCTTCTTGCCCGGTGCAGCTAGGACACAAAGGCATCCACCACTCGGCTACACGCCGGCCTGCCACACACACACACACACACACAAAGATGGGCGACAACACACCCACCTTCCACGCTCATTGCTTCTCTACTCCTACTGACTGCGGGTGAGAGGGACAGACACATAGCTGCACCCCTTGCTTATAAACCGCGTCAACATCCGGTTGCAGAGAGAGAGAGAGAGAGAGAGAGAGAGCATCACCTCCGGCTGCAACAGCAACAGCAACTGCCTCCTCCCTTGCTCTCGCGTCTCAAAAACTCCTGCAGGCAGACCTACGCTCCTCGCCTACTTCGGCCACACAGAAAACATTCAATTTAATGGTTCATGTGTTATGATGCAGAATTGAACAATACCAGGTCTTCAAAATGGCACACACCCATAACCATACCTCCAGCATATCAGAGAGTGTTACACGCACGTCAGGAGTGCCAAATGGCTCATTTGTTGCAACAGACGATTGGGCGCCTGCACCTATATTGCTATCAGCCCCGGGACTTTGCCCAAGGGCTCTTGTCTTCACATTCTGAATAGCTCTGGCATCACTACCTTCCAGTGTTGATTCACCCGCAATAGCCTCCAGAGCACTTAGAATATTGATGTGCCCTTCTTTTTTGTGGCTCTCCTATTGCAGGTATACTTCACCCATGAGCTCTTCTAAGAGAGTTTCAAAGAGAGGGCAGACTACGCAACTCAGCTCTCCTAGAGGAGCAGATGTGAAAGAGGTGCAGCAATGGCGATGATGAAGCAGGAGGAGGAAGGCACAAGACTTTGGCGCGCTTTTCTCTCTCTCTCTCTCTCTCTCTCTCTCTCTCTCAGGGCCAAGGTTCGTGTGTCATAAGTTTGTTGAGAGTTGGGTTTGTAGGGAGCTCAAGCGCGAGACTAAGCTCCTGGGGCATGGTGCTGAGATTTGGGTTTGTAAGGAGCTAGCGCGAGACTCAGCTGCTGGAGCATGGCGATGGAGCATTGCGGTTTCCTCTCTCTCTCTCTCTCTAGGAGGGCGGTCATTAGTTAGGTTTAAGAGTCCAGCTTGTCTAGATTCCAGATCAAGATGTCAGATGGTGCTTATCATTTTCTTGATACCGTTCCTCCCACATTGAGTGCCCACTAACATTTCTACCAATCAAACAAGTGACAAATCACAAGGCCTGCCAATATATGAACGAATTAAGAACATGAAGAACACAAAATCTACAAGGATGGAAGTCACATTGATCGATTGAGAAAATGATTTGCAGATTATATTATAGAATGCCGGCCTCGATGAAAGATTGAAGAGTAGCAAAGTTGCATCTTCTTAGAATAAAGGAAGACATAGAATATGGAAACATGCAGAAGATGAGGGAAGGTAGAGATGAAGGAAGGGAGAGAGACAGGGAGGGAGGGATAAGAATTATTTAGGAATGATTAGATGTGTCAATGAATGATCAAACCAGAAACAAAACCGTGTGCTTGCGATGAATGATGTTGGGGGTTTTTAATCCAAACATGATCGAGCTTTGAGTTGTACATAGTGATTATATCATGAATTTGTTGTGTGTAGCCATGTGCTTGGAGCTTCTCTTCCAAGTAACGATATTGATTGTTTGTGGGCTCATTGTTTACATTAAAGTCTCCCATAATGACACTCATTCGTGTAAGATGGGATTGTTGTAGCAAGGTATAGAGTTGTGTTACCAATGCGGTTGAAGATGTGTTTAGTGATTTGTAGATGCATATAATTTTCCAATCAAGGTGTTTATGAATGGCTAATATAAATTGAATGATTTCTATCCCTGGAGCTAGCTATGTTTTTGCAAAGTGGAGCTTGATGCTAGGCTTGTAGTAGATTAAAACACCTATTTTGCTGTGATGATGGACATGATGAAACTTTGGTGCAAGATTGGAAGGCTTTTTTTGCTTTGTTTCTTGGAGGCACAGAATGTCAGAACTTGTAAAATTCAAATCGTCTTTGATATGTTTGAGATATTTGTGACTAGAAACGATGTTCAATGATTGAATGATATGATGCATGCGTTTGTATGCGAATCAAAATTTTGTCAAATACTCCCATTTGGCATCATTGTTGAAGCGGTCAAGCTCATCAAGCACAATTTTGTTGACTTTGATTTGAGCTAGATGAATCGGTTTAAGAATGTGGAGGTTTGATGGATCTTTGATGCAAAATAGATATTTTGACACTAAAAGCCATCTCTCTTCTCATGCAAATAGTGGTTCTTCTTGTTTCTTCAATGCGACCTTGCACGGGTGATACACTCGAAGCACCTTATCCTCAACCACCACAACTGATATTATTTTCTTAAGAAGCAATAACCACCTTTGAGATGCCATGCAAACTTTGACGAAAAATAAGTGAACCACATGAACCATCAAAAGAAGGGGTATCCTCGATGATCTTTCCATATTGTGAAGTTCTACTAGATGAAACTGTAGAGATTCTTTCATGTGTTCGAGAAGACTTGGATATATTGTAAATTTTGGTTGTGACTTGCTTCAAGGTAAAGGTGTTGGGGTATAGACTCAAGAAGATAGATGCAACTTATTGAACAACAACGGGTGTTGACAAGAGTGGCTAGAGACAAGGTAGCCGCTTTAGTCCATACACATCATCTACGTTTAGGACGATCAAAACCGGTAGGAAGCCATAAAAATTCACCATGCAAGCTCAGCACAACCAAAGATGGAAAAGTGGATGAAAATGGACAATCATGGGCAGCAAAGGAGAGTTTCACGAATAATCTCACCTTGGTAAAAGTAAAGTTTACACACAATGAAAATTATCCCTCAACATCATTGAGGATTGACGACTAGACAAAAGAGAGATTATAAATTCTCGTTGATCAAAAGAGGACGGTTGAAGACTTATAAACCAAGGCTGTACCCAAATTTTCAAAAATGCTATTTGCTCCACAATAACATCAACCGATTTAGACTCAAGAGATTGCAATGACAAGCCCAAGTCAAATAGGTAAGTAAGCCTAGCAAAACATCTTTGTTGTTCGAAAAGTATTACAATAATTACCTTTGGAAGCAGTGACATATACGATTTGTCAATAGTGAACTAACCAGCCTTCTTAAAGTGCAAGAGCGAAGATTTTAACTCCACCTAGCTTTGCTCAAAGAGATGCAAAAATGGATGAGAGAATGCCAGCACAAGATCGACTACAGCACCTTGTACGATAACACCAACCTCTCCATCTTGAGGCTATCATTTGGCAAGTAGCACTGGTTGCTTATTGATTGTAGATTGTCTTCCACAAGAGTAGCAAAATGGGTTGCTAGCTTGACAACTAACATTCAAACCTTTAGACGTGCCACAAGATACTCCACATCCAAGCTGTTCACACTTGCAGTCTCCAAATTTCCAAACACCTATCAATTTCACATTCATCAAAGAGAATTATAGAAATTTTTAATTGATATACAATCAAAAAATTTACCTTCTTCCCAAAACCTACATTCGAGACTTATTTATGCAAGTATTCTTGGAAGACATTAGCCAATGAAGGAGGTAGTGGACACAAGATTGTAGCATCGACGACACTTAGAGTGTTCAATAGGTGCTTGAAGACATTGATGATACGAGCAACACACATGTAGAATCCCTTTTCTTTGGCCTCTTTGACCATAAGTTGGTAGTCAAAGCGCCGTGTTGGAACAAAGATAAGCTGCCATAAACACACAACTTGAGAAACGAAATACGCACTACTACTCTAAAGGCTGCAAAAAACTTACACTAGCTTGATCGATTGTTGACGGGTCATCAACAATAATCAATCGAAAACTGGGAGTGATCACTTCTAGTTGCATGCTTTTTTTTTACAACAATGAATGCAACTGACAGCACCAACTGGTTTGCATTATAACTTTGGGCCAATAGCTATTTGATCTTTTGCTCTAGATAAAGATACAAGTAGCATTCGAAAGGCTCTGCCTTCACAACCAAAGTGATTGGATCTACATACAAAGCCCACTAGCAGGTACCGTCTTTTGAAACATCCCTTTCTACGCATGTCCTCTCGATGCGCACATAATCATGAATAGTGAAGGCCTCGATAAAATTAGAGATATATCTCAATCACAACAAACGTCACAATATGATTCTTTGTCAAGGAGGTCTGCACGCATGTACCAAAGTTAGACTTGGGTATTTTATAAGTACTATACAGAGCACTTGGAAGATAGGAAATCTAAAATTGTCAATATCCGACAACTCGAAGATAGCTAAGTTTCTTAGGACGGGAGTTATGGCTAGCTGTGAAATGAAAGATTCAGCATTAGGCGGCACGTCTTGCGCTTCATTTATATTCTTTATCAGCGGTGACGAGAATGAGGTATTTGCCAAGCACCTCGACGCTTTACCTTAAAACAACCATTGGTGTAAGTAATAAACTCTATCGAATCAAGAGAAAACAGCAAGGCTTACCTCAGACTACGAGCAATGCCTTTTTTATGGCTGAAGAAGAGGCTTTATTCAACTTTCCTTCAGGGCTAAGTTTTTTGCTATGCGAGGAAGAATCAAGGGACTGATTTTGAGGTTTCGAGCCAAAGGTGAAAAATCAAGTATTACACTTCGTACTCTCAAGAAGCTCTTTACGCAACGAAGGTGCTTCGACACGCTCGGGCTCTTACAGTACATCATCAAAACTTGCATCTACAAACATATGCTCATGTCAATGCTCGAATCACATGCTCAAGGTAATCAAAGCTTGAGTAACTGCTTGTTAACAATGTATTCACCATTAGGTATATACTAGAATAGCAAGCAACTAAGAGCAAGAAGACCTTAGGCTTCAGGAATAGCATATGTATATTGTGCTAGAGATAGTTGTTTATATAGGAGCTATGAGAGAAGCAATGGAAAGCAAATGCAGTGACGTGTGTTTCTATGATGAGAGCCAATGCCTCACGTTCAGCATAGAAACCAAGGCAGAGGATTGCAATAAAGTGATGCAATATCTTCTCATTAATGAGAAGATACCTTTTCCGATTCTAAAGTAAAATGCACATTTTTTGAGGGTGACTGTAACATGGCTTGGTAGCAATGAAAGTGTAAGTAGTACTTATTTTTCTGTTTTTAAAAGAGTGAGTTGATCATCTCACAATAAATCGGAATAAAAAAGCATAATTTATTGTTAACAATTATCTACTAGGATGATGCATTTATCATGGGCGACTTGTTTTTTTCCTAAGATTTTAATATTATCAACAGCTTTTTAAAAAAATTCAATTTGGACTTATTATTTTAAATATTAAAACATCTCGACTCCATAAAAAAACCTAGTGCAAAACAACTTTCTAATATTTTTAATAAGGATAGAATATGTTTCTTAAAAATAATACAAATCTTCTTGCTTTATTATATTGAAATTAAGTTTGCATACAATAATATCTTCTTAATTTTGATAAATATTTAATGGAAAATGATGACCAAAGAGACTATTTTACAAAAGATTTTATCATAAGTTTGCAAACAAATTAGCAACAAAACAAGATTTAAAGAGATTATTAAACAGAATAATCCACGAGTGCAATTAAATTCCGCCTTGACATTTGTCTTTCCCTCTCCCTCATCATCACAGCTTATCCAGTAGATAAGTATACGATTCGTTTTAATGCTCAATATTTTTTTATTTCATCTCTATTCATCTAGAGATGAATAGCAAATGAGTAGACATCACAGAAAATCCCCAATAAACTGAGAGCAAGTCGCAAATAAAAGGCTCTATTGGTTTGCCTGTAGAGGCATAACAGAAATACTTAAGGACACAAAGAACTTGACAAATACTACATACAAAACACTCACCTTAAGCACAAGACAGCAGGGGATGGAAACACAAGGGTGCTAATTCTCACATTACCGGAAAGAGTGAATAATATAAAAAAACATAACCAATCTCAAGCATCAAGGATGCTATCACAGGAGTATAAAAAGCAAAGTACATTGTTCCAAGATTTGCCTTGCGAACCTGAGCAGATGAAAGTAGCAAAACATTCTAGGGCACTCAAAAGTCTTTTCCTCACTCAGCTTAAAGAGAAACAGTCCTAGATATTAGCCTCATCAGTGAACATCAACTGGTGCATACAAGGAGAGGCCTTGGGCTTGTTCGGCAGCCACAAACTAGAATTGAAAAGGTGTTAGGGTTGTACAAATAGCCAAAATGAGGGCCTACGATCTATAGATATGTGTGTAGGTACTCCAGAGAAGGAGTCATCAGCGGATCTGCAAAGTCAAATCAGAAAGATGTTATCATAGACAACATGAATAAACACCGAAATCGACTATACTCTAAACAGTTTCAAAACTAAGAACAGACAAAGCTTCTCCTTGCGTCACGATCAAACTATCGGACCCCTTATTGATTCCAATCCACACCAACTAATAAATATAGAAAACGACATGAAGCATAGCCAAGGCTATCCGGCTCTAGTCCATACCCGAAACCTCGACATTATCTGAAGCCAATAATTAGTTAAACTAATCTCCAAGTGCTAATGCTTGCACTGCGTCCCAGCCCCTGTTAGCCAACTGCTTACGGGTGCATCCCAACAAACCCACCTCGATACCTTGCACTGCGTCCCAGCCCCTCTCAGCCAACTACTTACGGCTGCATCCCAGCAAACCCACCTCGATACCTGCAATCCGAAGCTAGATACAGAAAATACAAGTAATAAAAAGCAAGGCAAGCTAGAAATATAGCACATATAAGGAAAAATAACTGCAGCTACCTGTGCAATATATCTGCACATCAACCATGCCAAGATGTGCTCTTGCATTGTATCCACATGCAGCTTCTGCACCGAATTCGAGGTCACGCTCAAACTGTCAAGCTCGCGAGCAGTATCAACTCACGACAGTTGTGCATTTGCAAGAGACTTCGCTCATTGGCTAGCATGAGAACTTGGAGAGCTGAGGATCCATGGAGACCGCAGTTGGGTAGCCCATGAGATACCTCTTGAAGAATGCCCCGTACCTGATACATGAAAAGACCCAAATGTCAAAGCGGAGAGAGAGAGAGAGAGAGAGAGAGAGAGAGAGAGAGAGAGAGAGAGAGAGAGAGAGAGAGAGAGAGAGAGAGGTATGGCGCTGCACCTTGCCGAGCTTGCAAACGCTCAGCCTTGAACGGGTCACGCTCTGGTCATCACCGCCTTGAAGGGGTCTGCACAAGGATGCACACCCAAGCAACCCTGTCGAGCTCTCACCATCCCTCTGCCGCTGTGGCTGCAGACGAGAAAGAAATGCGCTCTTCGGAAACCTAGACCCATCCCTCCAAAAATCATCACAAGCCAATTAAAATGCTACACTGCTGCAATCCATATCCCTACTCCTACCAACCACTTAGGATACCCATTTTGTGCGCATAGTGGCCACATTCCCAATCACTTTAATCATGCCACAAAGTGGTGCTTGATAAAAAAACCACAAAATGAACATAAAATAAATAAAAAATATTTTAGTCAGCAAAAAGAGAAGTGATCTCTATAGCCTTTGCCCTTTGAGTGGGCCAAAAATTGTACAGTTAAAAATATATATGACATTTTTCACTATAAAAAAAAAAAAAGGGAAAACATCACTATGGCTTTAGCCCTTTCTGCAGGCCAAAGAAAATCTTCTTTGTTAACTCAAACAACACTTTGAGATCACAAGAGACACTTGCCTAACATATACAAAACAGCCAGTGTCACCACTTTCCATCCCTAGAAAATTTTAACACCTCCTTTCTACTTCCACCACCTTGCCACTTATCCTTCACCTCATGGGGGGTGGGTGTTTTTTTTTTTTTTCGGCGGCGGGGCGGCCCGAGGGGGGGGGGGGGGGTTTTACAATAGAGAAATGCCTATCTCCTGTGTTCAATACCAGGAATTATTTTATTCTATATTTTTTTACATTTTCACATACAAAAGGGTGTTTAAAAATGTTGTTGAAATTTCTTTTACAGGTTGAATGGAAAAATGGTCCCTTCAATTGGTGAAAAATTAATAGCAAGGGGTTTTATGAATAGTCATTGAATGCATGTGGTATATAGGTTTTACATATAATGACTGAACCCCCGCCCCTCCCCCCCCCCCCCCCCCCCGGCCCCGAGTCCTTCACAAGCCCTTTGATGACATTGCTAGATATTGTCAGCCAAGGCTATTGATGGTGTCGCTCCTTATGGATTACTTGTACTTCAAGGGTCATGGACCCAGTTCCTCTTTATGCAATTATTAGTGCAATTGCCTAGCTATTAATACAAGACTCAAAAAGTGGCCAAATTGGCTGCCACCTACCTCAAACCTACTCCTCCACTATATTGAGCATTCAAGCTTTGAATTCACAAGATGGCAATCACCAAATTGGCTGCCACCACCTCTAACCTACTCGTCCACTATATTGAGCATTCAAGCTTTTGACGTCATTCTAGTCACAAGATGGAAATGACAAAAAGAGGCCTAGAAAAGCAGGCGATGCAAAAAGATATGTCAAAGTATAGTAGAAGGTGCGGAGACAAGG
>NC_140957.1:17007865-17047865 GCF_014529385.1 Adiantum capillus-veneris | reverse complement strand
AAGGTTTTCTTACCTTCAAATAAAAAATCTAGAGGTAAATTTCAAAATTTGTAGGTGGGACTACACTAAACCTAGGCTTTTTTCGAGCGTTGCGAGTCCTCACTCACTCTCTCTCTCTCTCTCTCTCTCTCTCTCCATCTCCAGGTCGTTCGAGGCAGGCTGCACTTGCATTCGCGATTTTGTGTACTGGCCGTCGTGCACCTTGGTTGTTGTGCGACATAAAGGCAGAAGGACATCTCCAGCAATGACCCGCCCCCTCGGGACCTTCTTGCCAAAAACTTGGCAAACCTACATATGTGAAACAACAAGGTAAAGTGTCAACATTTGAAGGTTTTCTTACCTTCACATAAAAAATTTAGAGGTAAATTTCAAACTTTGTAGGTGGGACTACACTAAACCTAGGTTTTTTTTGAGCACTACGAGTCCTCTCTCTCTCTCTCTCTCTCTCTCTCTCTTTCTTTCTTGTTGTGCAGAGCACATCGCCGGAATCCGACCTTTGAATCTGCTCTCTCTCTCTCTCTCTCTCTCTCTCTCTCTCTCTCTCCGCGCTCAACTGAGCACTGTCTGGAAGCTCAGTTGTCAACAATCGGCCGCCTCTCTCTCTCTCTCTCTTTCTTTCTCTCTCTTTCCGAGGGCGTAGGTGCAGGCAGTGTCTCTCTTTCCGAGCGCGCAGGTGCAGGCTACATCTCTCTCTCTATCTATCTATCTATCTATCTATCTATCTATCTCTCTCTCTATCTATCTATCTATCTATCTATCTATCTATCTCTCACTCTGTCTCCGCATGCTTAGAGAGTCCTTTTTCCAAACATACAAAATTCCTTTCCTTGAATTTTCCAAGAGGAAATTTTAGAAATTATGGGGCGGAATTTTTCTCTATATGGGGCGGAATTTCTCCTTTTCCCCTTGCCGTGAACCTGCATTTTGGAAATTAAAAACGGCAAGATATTAAGCTGAGACACATTTTCCCTGAATAGTGGTCCGACTCCCAACACATCTCTCTCTCTCTCTCTCTCTCTCTCTCTCTCTCTCTCTCTCTCTCTCTCTCTCTCTCTCTCCCCCCCCAGGTCGTTCGAGGCAGGCTGCACGTGCATTCGCGAGCACTGGCCGTCGTGCACCTTGATTGTTGTGCGACATAAAGGCAGAAGGCTATCTCCAGCAAAGCCCCCCCCCCCGGACCTCCTTGCCGAAAACTTGGCAAACCTACATATGTGAAACAACAGAGGTAAATTGTCAAAATTTGAAGGTTTTCTTACCTTCAAATACAAAATTTAGAGGTAAATTTCAAAATTTGTAGGTGGGACTACACTAAACCTAGCTTTTTTTCGAGCACTGCGAGTCCTCGCTATCTCTCTCTCTCTTTCTCACTCTCGCTTTCTTTCTTGCTGTGCAGAGCACATCGCCGGAATCTGACCTCTGAATCTGCTCTCTCTCTCTCTCTCTCTCTCTCTCTCCGCACTCATCTGAGCACTATCCGGAAGCTCAGCTGTCAACAGTCGGCCGCCTCTCTCTCTCTCTCTCTCTCTCTCTCTCTCTCTCTCTCTCTCTCTCTCTCTCTCTCTCTCTCTCTCTCTCTCTCTTCCTCTCTCTTTCCGAGCGCGCAGGTGCAGGCAGTGTAAGTGCATTCGCGATTTTGTGCACTGGCCGCCGTGCACCTTGGTTGTTGTGCGACATAAAGGCAGAAGGCCATCTCCAGCAACGCCCTTCCCCCCCCGAGGGACCTCCTTGCCAAAAACTTGGCAAACCTATATATGTGAAACAAAAGAGGTAAATTGTCAAAATTTGAAGGTTTTCTTACCTTCAAATAAAAAATTTAGAGGTAAATTTCAAAATTGTAGGTGGGACTACACTAAACCTAGGTTTTTTTCGAGCACTGCGAGTCCTCGCTATATATCTCTCGCTTTCTTTCTTGTTGTGCAGAGCACATCGTCGGAATCCGACCTCTGAATCTGCTCTCTCTCCGTGCTCATCCCGCCTCTGAGTTCTCTCTCTCTCTCTCTCTCTCTCTCTCTCTCTCTCTCTCTCTCTCTCTCTCTCTCTCTCTCTCTCTCTCCGCGCTCTACTGAGCACTATCCGGAAGCTCAGCTGTCAACAGCCGGCCACCTCTCTCTCTTTCTTTCTTTCTCTTTTCGAGCGTGCAGGCAGTGTAAGTGCATTTGCGATTTTGTGCACTGGCCGCCGTGCACCTTGGTTGTTGTGCGACATAAAGGTAGAAGGCTATCTCCAGCAACGCCCCCCCCCCCACGGGACCTCCTTGCCAAAAACATGGCAAACCTACATATGTGAAACAACAGAGGTAAATTGTCAAAATTTGAAGGTTTTCTTACCTTCAAATAAAAAATTTAGAAGTCAATTTCAAAATTTGTAGGTGGGACTACACTAAACCTAGGTTTTTTTCGAGCACTACGAGTCCTCGCTATCTCTCTCTCTCTCTTTCTCTCTCGCTTTCTTTCTTGCTGTGCAGAGCACATCGCCAAAATTCGACCTCTAAATCTGCTCTCTCTCTCTCTCTCTCTCTCTCTCTCTCTCTCTCTCTCTCTCTCTCTCTTTGCGCTCAGCTAAACAGTGTCTGGCGGCTCAGCTGTCAACATCTCTTTCTTTCTCTCTCTCTTTCCGAGCGCGCAGGTGCAGGCTACACTGAGTTTGCTCTCTCTCTCTCTCTCTCTCTCTCTCTCTCTCTCTCTCTCTCTCTCTCTATTATGGGGCAGAATTTTCCCTTTTCCCCTTGCCGTGAACCGGCATTTTGGAAATTGAAAACGGCAAGATATTAAGCTCAGCTGTCAACAGCCGCCCGCCATGGTCCATCTTCTCCCTAGTCCTGACCATACAAAATTCCTTTCCTTGAATTTGGCAAGAGGAAATTTTAGAAATTATGGGGCGAAATTTTTCTCTAACTGAGTCTTCTCTCTCTCTCTCTCTCTCTCTCTCTCTCTCTCTCTCTCTCTCTCTCTCTCTCTCTCTCTCTCTCTCATGGGGAGGAATTTCTCCTTTTCCCCTTGCCATGAACCGGCATTTTGGAAATTGAAAACAACAAGATATTAAGCTCAACTATCAACAGCCGCCCGCCATGGTCCATCTTCTCCCTAGTCTCGACCATACAAAATTCTGGGGCAAAATTTTTCTCTATTATGGGGCGGAATTTCTCCTTTTCCCCTTGCCGTGAACCGACGTTTTGGAATTGAAAACAGCAAGATATTAAGCTGAGACACATCACAAAAAAGGGCAATTATGTCTAAAACTAATGAAGCAATTCATCTCCAAACCTTACTCTCTCATTATTTATTTAATATAACATTTTATTTCATTTCTCTCTCTCTCTCTCTCTCTCTCTCTCTCTCTCTCTCTCTCTCTCTCTCTGGGAACACAGGCGGCCAGGCCCGTTTTCTCCCTCTCCCTTGCTTCTCTCTCTCTCTCTCTCTCTCTCTCTCTCTCTCTCTCGCTCCTGCTGCCAAGGCCGCTTCTCTCTCTCTCTCTCTCTTTCACCATGCAGCCAAAGCGCAGGGAACACAGCCGCATGAATGGGGGACCGTGCATAAGTGGATGACAGCCCTCGGGGCCCATACGTAGCGCGAAGGCTCTCTCTCTCTCTCTCTCTCTCTCTCTCTCTCTCTCTCTCTCTCTCTCTCTATCTATCTATCCACCTCTGTGTGCAGTCCTCTCGCTGATCGTGGCTGGAGTGCACACCACCGGGACTGGCCGGATGAAGGAGGTAGCGCCACCTGGCAGTCGGAAACACCTCCCCTTTTATCTATAGTATAGATAAGTGGATGACAGCCCCCGGGGCTCGTACGTAGCGTGAAGGCCGTCTCTCTCTCTCTCTCTCTCTCTCTCTCTCTCTCTCTCTCTCTCTCTCTCTCTCTCTCTCTCTCTCTCTGTGCATGCAGTCCTCTCGCTGATCACGACTGCAGTGCACACCACTAGGACTAGCCGAATGAAGGAGGTAGCGCCACCTGGCAGCCGGAAACACCTCCCCTTTTATCTATAGTATAGATGCTTCGCGAAGCATCTATGTGAAGGGTCATCACAACTCTTCTCGCGTGTGGTGATGGGTAGCTTCAGAGGTCTTGCATGGGTTGTGGGGGCCCTTCGATGAGCTTGCTGGAGACTCAACACCATGCTTGAGGAGGGCTTCGGATGGCTACAGGTCGAGAGGCAATATGAACGGTCATAAGCATGAAAAATAGGCCCTTACCAAAAAGGCCACAAGTGGCACACCCACGGCACTAAAGGGCACAGGTAGAAAGAGATGGGATCGGCGGCCGAGGTTGAAAGGGGGGATCTCGAGGAAGATTGAGGGCGGAAAAAAATGGGCGACCGTTGCAGGCACGGAGACTTGAACCCTCGCCACCCCCATGAGAGCCCAATGCACTAACCGCTACGCCCGCGATAGGGAAGTTGACATATGGGCAAACTATATAATGATAAATAAACTTGGACAGGTCCCACTGCTTGTCCAAGTTTACTTTTCCATGTCCTAGTTTACCCCGGCATCCTACGGTTGCACGCGTCTCGATATTCATGTCCAAACTTCAATGACGTGGATCCCACTGCTTGGGCTTCATTAAATGGCCCGTGCCCTTTAGTGTTGAGGGTGGCACACTAGATAAACTTGAGACACGTCCATCGTGATGTTTAGATTCTAGAAAATCCTTTGCAAGGCTGGTCATAGCCACAAAGAATCCCTCACTCTTAAGATTTAGAGGAGAAAACCCAAAAGATGACCTCTAAAACACTAACAAGATATAACCGATCCCTATAGGAATGCAATCACAAGCAACCTAGCATTTCAGAAACCCTCTTATGAGTCATTGAAAGGCACGCATGAGTGAGAGAGAGAGAGAGAGAGAGAGAGAGCTCAAAAGCTCCTAAAATATAATATAACTACTATAAGGCAAATGATCATGTCATCAAGTAATATCCTAAGCTTAAGGTTGTAGAGGCTCAAAAGAAAGAGGCAAATGTAGCCATTGTAGATGTTTCTTCCAACGGGATCTTACTCTGAAATGTTATTATGACCTACCTATTCATGATGAATGTATTGCAAAATATATGGATCATGTGTGAAATGTTACTATGACCTATCTATTCATGATTAATGTATTGCAAAATATATAGATCATGTGTGGTATGTGTGATACTTTGACAGTGGTGCAACTAAGTATATTACTTCTCATCATGAATTTTTCACTTCTCTTTAGATTGTCTCTAATATAAATATTGTCATGTGTCTCTTCCACAATATAATGTGGATGCTTTGTATATATCTAGGATCAATGTACTACACATGATGCTGAGCTTGTTTCCTGTTGAGTTGTTGAGTGACAAAAAGGCAAAAAATTGGATCCTAAGGCAATGAAATGTATCTTTGTTGGGTACATTCTAGAAAGCAAAAGCTACATGATGTATCATTCCAAAACCAAGCATATCTTGATTAGTTGAGATGTTTCTGTGGAAGATACAGTTTAACCATTGTTAGCAGGTACCAAGGATACCGATGTTAAGTACGAAGCCTGATTTACCCCTTGTAATTTTTTGTGGTAAAAGCGTACATTTGTAAAGCCCCCATTATTAGGAGAAGCCATCGTGCATGAAGGAAAATCACTCACTGGAAACCAAAATTTTCACAGTCAAAATTCAGGGGCAACTTTAGGGGCCTCGGGGGCGGAAGCCCCCAAGACCTTTTTTTTTCCCTCGCCGGAATATTCATTTTCGCCGAAATATTATGACCGGACGGCGGCCGGAAAGTGGTCGGAAATCGACCGGTCGGTTGGCCGGTGGCCGGTAGTCAATGGTCGGTTGGCCGGTGGTCGAAAGTCAATGGCCGGTGGCCGGTGGTCGAATTCAATGGCCGGTGGCCGAATTCAAAAGTAGATTTGTCTACACAAGGACGGCCACACATGGGCGAATTGGAGGGTCCGATTTGGACTTATTCACACAAGGACGGCTACACATGGCTGCCTCTCATGAAAGAGGGCAGCCCTTTTGTCCTATAAAAGGAGGCCATTTCTACACACATTTCATAGTATGAAGTTGATGCAACAAGGTGAGTGTGAGGTGGTGAGAGTGAAGCAAGGCGGGAGCTCCATTAAGGGTATAATCCCTTTGTAAACTACTTCTTGTTTTGAAGTACTAAAGCCATTGAGTGGCTGCTTTCCCCTGGACGTAGCCCACTTTATGTGAACCACGTATATCGTGTGTACTCTCTCTCTCTCTCTACTCTATAATCTCGTGTATGTAAATCTGTCTCTCGCCATTAAGTAATCTACTCAATTATCTATTTAGCTACGTCTTATTTCCTAACAACCGATATGAACTCACAAAGTGTATTTGATACTTTGTTGCCTCTATTCAATGGTGGAAATACAAATGTAAGTCCCATTGAGGCAAATTTTTAGTCTGTGTAGGTTTCAAATGGAATTATAGATCAACCATTTTTTAATGCAAATTTATATGATGTAATCTATGAGTATAGGGTTGAGAATGAGTAGCTAGAGGTATGCCAAGATGACTAGTGCAAACTTTGCATGACAATAAATTGGGTGTAGCTTTGTCTAGTTGTATTTGTTCATGTTTTCAACATGCCTCTCATGCATCAGATTGTTATACTTTGGTGGTTTCTAGTATGTATGTTAAGGAAGAGTCACTATGAAAATCTCTAATTGTTTATCGCGGCCTTTTACCACGTTTTGTAGAGAGAGGGTCTAAAATCAGCTAGAGAGGAAAGAGAGAGGAGGGCGAGGGGGAGGGGGAGGGGGAGGGGGACTTTTTTTCATTTCAAATATTACCTCATTTATTTTTGTGCTTATTGCCACGACAGTTGCCTCTGCTATTGTTGCAAAAAATACTGTGTTTATTCTCGAACCCAATTTAGCGCCTAAACATTCAAATTTTGGCTTAAACATTTTCTCCTCCTCAAATTTTGGTGTTTCTCTCCCCCTTAATAAAAATTAAAGAACATTATATGAATTTTTTTTTTAAAATGTGAACAATAGTTAGCTATGTGGGATTACACTTGATTACATCTAAACTAATCACCATCACTTAATTAACATAATTTAGCATGCTTCACACAATTAGAGAGAGGAAGAGGGGGGGGGGGGAGAGAGAGATGAATGGATGACACAACTAAAAAATTTCATAACTTAAAGTATACAAAATGTTTATGAATCAACTTCCAAAAGATCTCTATAAGAAGCATCATCCAATTCTAAGCCCATGGCTCCTAAATCAATTTGAGAGTCTTTAAAATCCTCTCTAAAAAGAACATCCATCGTGCGTGCAATACTCCGCATTTAGAAATCTCATCAACCATGTGAACCAAGAGGTGGATTTGACTAAGAAGAACCAATTGAGAAAATGCATCCTCAATGGCAAGCACACAATTTCTGATGCAAGTGTTTGAGTAGCAGCGATAGCATCTATTTTTATTTCCTTGGAGTTCACAAATCTACAAGAAAACACACAAGAATACACTAAGTTCTAGTTGAAGTTATTGTGTACATAAAAAGTGTAGTTGAGTGGAGTCTTGTGATGTACTTTACTAGCTATCCAAGTCTAAAAATAGCATCCCTCACTTTCTTGTCCCAGCATATGCACATACTCACCGGCAGAATGAACTACAATGTAAATTAGAGGAAGGGAAATTGAGAGAAATTCATACACACAAATCATATGTGTTCTAAATAACAAACAATAGAGAGAATAGAGAAAGGGATATTACCTGAAGCATCTTGTGCCAATCATGGGACTTCAACCCACAAAATTGAACGCTTTCACCTTTCTTTGCTTTTGTAAAAGCTCCATTTAGCAATGGCATGTATCCTGTTGGTGTGTGAATAGACGCAATGATACCCTTCACTTGGTCCAATTATTTTTTGGCTAGCATCCATGGCACATTAGGAAGAACAATCTTCCCATTGGGGACACGGCGTGGAGTAGCAGAGGCGGGGAGACATTTCAAGACCTTCAAATCCTCCCTCGCCCCCAATGAGTCCTTCTTGCCAATAATGTGGTCCCACAGGGTGTGGGCTACATTCTTGAATATGTGCATGGGATCCAAGAGGTGTTGTATTTTTAAGTCCTTCCAATATGGAAGCCTTAAAAATATGGAATACCTTGACATACCTTTTGGTGGACTACTCGAAGCTGGCTTGTTGTTGTAGTGCTCTTCCCAAATAGTTGCCCAATTTTCCATCGTGAGCTTTAGAGGTGTCTTCCCATTTGTTGGAGCCTTGTGCTTGCTATGACCTTGGGGTAAGAAATGATGGTTGTTTGGATAGATTACCTTGTGCAAGGCATCCGGACTCTCTCTCACCCATGATGGCCCGCAAGTAGACATGCATTGTGGCCCGATGTGGACAACCCTGCATACATATCATATCATTAGAGAGAAACTTTCAAACTAAAGGGAGAGAAATAGAGAGAGAAGGGAAAGGGAGATACCAGAAATCTCTCCAAGCCCAAGATAGTCACGCATATTCCACATAAGGATTCCCCTCACAATGGCTTCTCTCCCCCCCTTTGCAAGTGAGACATCTACAACACGAATGCCTCTCCATAACTCCTCCAACTCCTTGATGAGGGGCTCAAGGTAGACATCAGTATTTTCCACTGCACTTCCCTGGCACAATCAAGGAAAGAATTATATTGCCCTTCTTGGTTGTCTCCCATAGTGGAATATTGTAGTTGACGATCACCATAGGCCAAGTGCTCCATGAAGTAGACTTAGTGCCAAAGGGGTCGACACTATTACTTGCTAACACAAGCCTCAAGTGTCGAGGCTCCAACCCAAACTCTTGCCATTGAGTTTCGATGTGCCTCCATGCAGGTGAATCAGCAGGGACACAATCATTTGCACGGTGGTTGGCGTGCCACGTGAGAAGCTTCATGGTGGACCTTCTTTTAAACATGTGTTGAATGGAAAATGTCTCAATACCTTGCGGGGTAGGTGCGCCCCGCCCCGCTCACTCCGGTCTTGTAGCGTGCTTCCTCGCACACGGGACATGAGGTAACATGTGCGTGCTCATTGCAATATAGTATGCAATTGTTGACGCACGCATGGATGCGCTCATACTCCATGCCAAGTGCAGTGACATACAATGTAGCTCATCAAAAATCTGGAGGCATGTGGTGATCTTTTGGAAACATTTGGCCCATCAAACTACAACAAACAAGTGTATTAATACAATTGCAAGGAGGCACCATGAAGCGAGAGAGATGTATAAAAATCCATATAATGAACTTATCCAAGGAGTGCATCGACATTTGCATTGCTCCAACCGAATTTCACTTGCAAGTTAAGGATTCCAACAATGCCTGGAGCACCGAGTACGTGCACCATCATAAAGAGGAGTTTGGGCACTTGTCACAACAATCTGTTCTCCGTTGTCGCTGCCCACATCATCCTCGCACACGTTGCGTTCATGAGACAATCACTTATCACACATGTCAAACATGTGCTCGTCCTCTACCTCAAAGTGCTCCTGAGACGCGAGAGGAGGAGTTGTTGAGGTAGAGCTAGTGGGAGCGTCACCATGCACCATGCTTTAATTTGTCCAATAGAAAAAAAAAAAAAGGCTACAGTAAATAAAAGAGAAAAAACTTAAGAAATGAAAGAGAGAAAGTAGAGAAAGAAATAGAGTTTAAAAAATGAGAGAGAGAGAGAGAGAGAGAGAGAGAGAGAGAGAGAGAGAGAAAGTGTGTGTGTGAGAGAGAGAGAGATTGAGAAGGAGAGAGAGAGAGAGAGAGAGAGAGAGAGAGAGAGGGGGGGGGGGATATATATATATATATATATATATATATATATAGTGAAAGAGGGATATAGAGAAAGAGAGGGATAGAGGGAAAGAGATAAAGAGAGAGAGGGATATAAAGAGAGAGGAGTAGAGAGAAAGTGAGAGAGAAGAGAGATAGAGATAGCAGGAGAGATAAAGAGAGGGAGGGATAGAGAAAAAGAGGGAGAGAGAGAGATAGAGATAGAGTGAGAGGGATAGAGATAGAGAAGGAGAGGGAGAGGGAGAGAGATAGAGGGAAAGAAAGAGATATACAGTGAAAGAGGGATATAGAGAAAGAGAGGGAAAGAGATAGAGAGAGAGATATATATAGAGGGAGAGAGAGATAAAGAGGGATAGAGGGAGAGAAAAAAAGAGAAAGGGATAGAGAGAGAGAGAGAGAGAGAGAGAGAGAGAGAGAGAGAGAGAGAGAAAGAGAGTGAGTGAGAGAGAGAGAGAGAGAGAGAGAGAGAGAGAGAGAGAGAGAGAGAGATAGAGGTAGAGGTAGAGAAAGCGAGAGAGATAGAGAAAGAGAAAGAGAGGGAGAGATAGATAAAGAGAGGGAGAGGAATAGAGGGAGAGAAAGATAGAGAAAGAGAGAGAGGCCCGTAGGGAATACTAGGTGACAAAAGCTCTCTCTCTCTCTCTCTCTCTCTCTCTCTCTCTCTCTCTCTCTCTCTCTCAATTACCTTTAAGTCATTGACTTTCTAGGTGATCAAGCTCATATTTTGGTACATTTTATTTCATTACCCCATTTACAATACCTCTATTTCAGACAGTGCCTCGTTCTGACTCATGGTAGTCAAATAATGTAATTCTAATATTGCGTGCCAAATTTGACACAGCCAAAAACTTGACATTGCCCAAAAATTTCATATTTGACATGCTTGAAGTTCTTGCATCATAGATTTTGGTGTTTACTTCCAACACTCAATTTCAACTATCCTCGTGATGATTTTTATAATTATTAAAGAAAAAATCTATTAAAAAAATTTAAAATTATTATTAGTGACAAAACATTAGCCAAATGTATTCTCTACTATAATAATCACTCATAGATCCCTTTGGCTCGTTTGATAGTGAAATTCAACCTAATTAGCTTATTATATTGCAAAAACAAGAGGAAAAATGCAAAAAACATGTAAACATCACACTATTAATTATATACGCACTTCTAATCAATCCTTTAAAGAGGAATATAAGCTTGATTTGCAATATATTCTCCCCCTCCTATTGAGAGCCCTCCAAGATGATTGTCGGTAATCATTTGGTGAAAGTTCTTGTCAATGCATGGCCACGTAATATGGCCTACCATGCATCTAAAGTCAATGCAATTCAAAGGAACATGTGAAACATGTGGGTCTTGAATAATTAACTTGGGTCTTTTCAATGACAAGGTTTCCTATTTTTCCTTGAAAAGCGGATAAAGCTGCGCATTCTTTGATTGTTGGCAGTATAGACTATAGTGCATTCTTGTGTTGCATCCACTTGTACGTTGGTTGGTTTTGATGAATTCTTGCTTTGGTTGGCTGGGTCTAAGTTTCATTGCAAATTCTTCTATTGGTGGTTGGTCATTTCTTTTTTTTCACCTTTTCAATCCGTTCTCTTGAAATGAGGGTTCCCTAACATGAATTATACTCCTTGGTACCGGGGATTTAACATTTGCGAGTTTTTCATTTCAAGTTTTTTTGACAATTTTAGCAATCTTTAGAGTTTTTTTAACCAAATATGTGTCATAGCATAAAGTATCTATTTAATGTAATTTTCAATCGTCATAAGACTCCATATATGTGTGGTTGACGGAGAGAGAAAGTATAAATTCTAGAGAGATAGTATTTATGCGAGTTACCATTGGAAGAAGAGATCATAAATCCTTGAGAGAGAGAGAGAGTGACTTCTCTTCTAGAGAGAGAAAGTAAAATCATAGAGTTGTATATCACTACGCAGAGAGAGAGAGAGAGAGAGAGAGAGAGAGAGAGAGAGAGAGAGAGAGAGAGAGAGAGAGAGAGAGAGAGAGAGAGAGAGAGAGAGAGAGAGAGACCGAGAGGGCATAACGACGGAAAAAATATAAACAAATAAAATCACCATTTCACAACTCATGCCATTAGAGTCAAATATGCTCGCAACGCATGTGATCAGAGTCAAATAATCCACAGCATATAAACATGCGATAAAGTAAAAAATCATGCAGAATAGAGACAACACTAATTTCAGAGTTAAATATAATCCACAGCATATATAAATGTGATGAAGTCAAAAATAATGCCAGATAGAGACAATACTATTTTTCCCAAGCAATTGCTTTTTGAAACAACATAAGTTTGAGGATGTAAGTACATTCGCAAAACTACCACATGATAAGATCAAAATTAGAGTACAAAAAAGGATAGTCGCCATAAATGTAATGGTCACTCTAAAAGGGAAGTAATTTGCTCCCAAATAGCTTGCAAGATGCTTCATATCTTTTGCTTGAAATTTGAAATCCTTTGCTGCATAAACAATGTTTTTTCAAGATAAATAATCACAAGTATAATAAACCAAAATTAATACAGAAAAACACTTTCATATCATAGATCAATATTCTAGTTGAGTGAAAGAAGCATACCAAACCAGTTGTAATTAAATGGAGGGAGAAATCATCCTTGGTTGTCCAAGAATAAAAGCGATGTCCATTGGTGAGAGGGTTGGCTGATGAATAATCATGTGCTCCTTAGGTTCAAGTCTGAGCACTTTTGTGTACACATAGTACATATGTTTGCATGCCAAAAAGGATTTGTTGGTATTCTCTCGCTTCTGAAAATCCGGACACGTGCATGCTGGACTCTGTTTTATATGAATCTCATAACTATTTTCAGTGAGAACTCGAAAAATTACATGCTCTTGAGACCTTTTCACTTCATCCAAAAATATAATTGTCATACTATTACATGCTTCCAATTTCTTCATGGCCTCTTTAGAGATTCCATGTCTCCACTTTTTCTTCCTCGAGCTGCCACCACCTTCTTTGCAGTCTCCAGCAAGAGGTTGTGGATTTACCATTGAATTCTCTGTCCAAAATCCACTCTGATGTAGCGCGGCAAGTTCCTGTGTGGAGATATCTGTCCCTCTTGCTACTGGCCAAACATTTGGAGCAGGAGGTAAATCTTTGACTTGTCTTTTGATTGATTGGGTATGCAAAATATCATGATTACAAAACCATAACCATTGCTCAATTGTTTTACCCTTGAACATTCTTTCGGACCATATACATGGAGCAACAAGACCAATTGAGCGACTATGCAAGATATTGTCACAATTTTTTCTCCCTACTGTTCCAAAACATTTTCTTTGACTTTGAATGGGCATTCTCCTGAGGGCCCACTGAGTGCGTGGCACATCACTCTCAAACACATTGTTTGTTTTAGATGACAAAGGTGTGGTTGTTTCTTTTTGAGATCCAATATCATCATCACTGTCACTAATTTGCAGCGGAATGTTAGAAATACCTGGTCCTTGGGTATCAAACTTGATTTTATTTGGTCGACCGCGATGGTTTCGTTGCTTAGATTCCATGACATATTCTGGCCGATGGGAGCTACTTGTTCCTGTTCTGCCCCTCTTTTTGCGTTGTACTGTTCTTTGTCTCCATGCAAAATTGGCTGCGCATACATGGGAGTCCCTGCAACAGCCTCGTGTAATAGATGGGCCACGTTGGTTGGAGTTGGAGTTTGTTGAGATTCAACTCGAGAAAGCAAGGTCTCCATTGTGGGACCCGTTCCTATATAACGCCCAGTAGTATATCCCAAACGCTTTGCACATTGAATATATGAGTTTATAACATCTGTTACACATGCATCATACAAGGATATTTTTCCCTTTCCACCTTCACCTGCTAACCAACTGGCATGTACACTTTCTGATAAATTAACATTGGGAATTTGTGCCCGCTCCCACGGACTTAGACCACCCTATGAAATGCAAAAAAACATGAATTAAAATTTATAAACTTCATGTATGAAAAGAATTTTTTCTAAAAATATAGATTGTCATAAAGGTACTTACATCTGTTCCAATTCCTCCCCAGTGTGAAATTCATTGCTCCCACCATTTAAACCATCTGCTCACTCTTGTGATGCTCTCTGTAGATAGATGTTGTCTCCACCACTTTTGAATTGAAAGTGCCTTTTGAGATGCAAGCACAATGGTCTTACAAGCTCTCCAGTCCTCACACATATCAATGTGTTGATTTGTTAGATGTTGAGGTATCTACTTTTTAGCATATTTGTGGAGACTCTGCTCCCAATGAAATAGGCATGATCGTTCACGTCCCTCCATGATATTATCTGGCCCGCCATTGAAGACTGTTCGAATAGCATTCCAATTTGCACCAGCTTCATCAGACATAAAACCTGCAAAGTCAGCTGCACCATGTCCGTACTTTTCCATTGTTGAATTAAGGCTCTCCCAAAAAATAACTTGAGTCTTTGCATCCTCCTCTTTAGTTTCACATATAGCAATTATTTGTAGTGATCGTATGCTGCAAGATATTCAACATAAACATTTTCACACATCTTCTTTTATTTAATGATAAAAAAATACGAGATATTTAAATACTTAAAGATTACCTTGGATCATAAACTGAGCATGACATTGTTGCCCATCCATCTATTCTATGGGTAAAATCAAAATGTACCCACACATTTCTCAAGTCACCAGTTTCAGTTCTTTTCATCTGATTTACTAGATCAATCCCAGAACCTGATCCTTTAGTGGACATTTTAAATAGGAAGCACTTGTCATCCTCTTCACCCTGTCATCCACTTGACATTTTAGTGGACTCCCATGAAAAAAAGGAAACATGCACTTTTTTTGAAGCAATAAAATATTATCATATCCATCCCCAATAACAGCACCTTGACTCTTTCTCTCCTTTGAAACAATTGAAGAAAACCTACACGATGCATCACAAGAAGGCTAAATTTATAATAGTTAAAAAATTAACAAATTCAAGGAACCAAATTGAGTTTTCTTACCCTTTGGTTTGAACCAGTGGCATCATTTCTTCCAAAAGATCATTGAATTGTACATCGGATGTAGCTTCAGTTTCCTCACCAATCAAGGAGTGAAGAACAAGTTGTTGAGCCACCAACATTTGAATTTTTCTTGGGCCACCCTTTTCTATTTTTAGTACTGCACCTACCAGTTTCCGCACTCTTGAAATAGAAGCCCTAGAGGTTCCTGCCTTAACATTATGACAATGTTTACCAACATGTATTGCCAGTCGCGACATTGTACTATCTCTAGGCAAAACATAATAGATTTTGCAGGGACAAGCAGCAACACAAGTAACAACCTTCTGACAATAATGACAAGTTATTGTTGTATTCTCTTCCATTGCAAGGTAGTCCTTTTTCACCTGTCTGTCCAAATATCCATGAAAATATCTACTATTGAATTCTTGTTCCTTAATATAATGAGGACACGTTGAATAATTACACTGCATGAATCCCAAACAGTGGCTTAGACGAATTGTGCATGCTATTGCCATGGTTGTCACAGATGGGCGAGTCCACAAGTGACCATCAAAGCGTTGTTCCATCCCTGTCATTCGTTTTGTTTTATCCTGAGTCGCAGGTAACTCAAAACACAAATTTCCATCATAATGTTGTGGAAGTTCAGCAACTTGCAAAGGAGCTCCACATAATGTTAACAGATCATTTAACTTTTTTGCCCCTGGATTTTGTTGAATCCAAATGACGATTGACTGAGTTTTGAGCTGTCCTATATCGTCACCACTACTTTCAAGATGCACAATGCTTAAAACATCTTCAGATATCTCTTTGTCATTTCCTTTCTCATTGTCAGATACCTGTATAAATGTGTCTGAATGAAGCATCTCAAACAAGCTCGAAAAAGAACCATCTATTAAGAAATGCTGATGACCTTCTATATCCCACTGTGGTTGCAGCAAGACTTTTGTTAGGCCACAATCACTTTCAATAAGAGCAGATAGTGACTGAAAATGGCAAGATGGAGGCAGCAAACTCTGCAAATAGTAAGCACTAAGCAACAATGAGTTCCCCTTCAACTGAATGTCGTGGTTGACTATTTGACCACCAACCTTCCAAGTTATTGTTACTTTCATGTTGGACATATTCTCTCAAGCAACAGATTACAGGGTAGAGATGCGAGAAAACTGTGGTGGATTAAGTGAATGTGGTGAAGGTTAATAAAAGTTAAAGATAAAGTGAAGGTTAATGAAACTGGTGAAAGTTAATGAAAGATGTGAAGGTTAATGAAAGTGAAAGATTGGTAGGTAGATGAAAAGACAGTTGCGTAAGATCTTGTGACGGCTTAAAGAATAATGAAAATCATAATTGAAGAAGTGCATTTAATATATGACGGTTCTGAATGTATGTGCAGTGGAATATGTCATCAAATTTGAGGGGCCATTTAATTTCTAAATGGTGGTTCAAGGACTGCATTTAATGTAGTCTAATAGTGTCTTCATCTTTTGTGTATGTGTGTGTGTGTGTGTGTGTGTGTGTGTGTGTGTGTGTGTGTATATATATATATATATATATATATATATATATATATATATATATATGATTGTGTGAGTGTGTGTATAAAAAACGTAGGAATTTTTTTAGTTAAGTTATATATATGATTCTTTCTTGCCATTTTATATATATGTGTGTGTTTTTGGTAGTGTGTATATATAATTATTTTAGTTAAGTTATATACATTACTGTGCGTGTGTATAAATGATTTTGTGGGTGTGTGTAAACAACGTAGCATTTTATTAAGTTAAGATATTTAAGTTAAGTGTATGTGCACATAGTTTAAGTTAAGATATTTTTAAGTTGAGTGTATGTGCATTTTTTTAAGTTAAGATATTTAAGTTGAGTGTATGTGCACATAAGATATTTAACTGTGCACATAGTTTTTACATTTTGTGTGTGTGTATGTGTGTGTGTGTGTGTGCATGACTTAACTTTAAGAATGCTACGTTTTTTATACACACAAACACATACAATCATTTTTTTAAATATATGGTTGTGTGTGTGTGTGTGTAAAAAACGTAGTATTTTTTTAGTAAAACTATATATGAATCCATTTTGTGTATATCTTTGTATGTGTGTATACATATATATATATATAAATGAATGTGTGTGTGTGAGTGTTTATACCACAATATCATTTTTGTAATATATGGTGTGTGTGAAAAAAGTAGTAGTTGAGATGAAAGTGGAGTGAAGTTTAAATGGATTTTTAATTGAGATTGAAGTGGAGTGAAGTGAAAGTGAAGTTTTTCTGTGAAGAAGGAGATGAAAGTGGAGTGAAGAGAAAGTGGAGTTTTGCTGTGAAGAAGAAGGAGTAAGAGAAGACAAGGTACTGTGTGTGTGTGTGTGTAGATTTTCTATCCACGTGTGTGTGTGTGTGTGTGTGTGTGTGTGTGTGTGTGTGTGCTTACCTGCGCACGCTCACCCGATCCACCGGAGGAGGTCCAATGGATCTCCTATTGGAGCTCCAATGCGCTGCCCTCTCACCATGCCTTTCAAGGCATGGAGGAGGTCCAATGGAGCTCCTATTGGAGCTCACCATGCCTTGAAGCAGCACGCGCGCTGCCCTCTCACCATGCCTTTCAAGGCATGGAGGAGGTCCAATGGAGCTCCTATTGGAGCTCACCATGCCTTTCAAGGCATGGAGGAGCTCCAATGGAGCTTCCATTGGACCTCCTCGGGTGGATCGGGCGAGCGTGTCCAGGTAAGCACACACACACACACACACACACACACACACACACACACACATTGATACACACACATCAAAACACTTGCACACATAGCACAAACACACACACAGTCATGTATACGCACACACATTACACTTGCATACACACACATACATACATACATACACCCACATATATAAACACTTGCATTCACAACATCAACACACTTGCATACATACACACATACACATATAAACACTTGCATTCACAACATCAACACACTTGCATACATAGCACAAACACACACACAATCATGCATACAGACACACACATATTACACTTACATTCACACACACACACAATCATGCATACATCCACACACACACACATATAAACACTTGCATTCACACACATCAACACACTTGCATACACACATATTAAACACACTTAGAGTAACAATTACAATGATGTAAGAACAGGTCGTTGTAGAGAAGAGGTATACAAATTTCAAAGTGGATTTGTATTTTTCCTTGCCATGAGCAAGTTGAGAATGGTTTTTTTTGTAATTTGCATTTTACGTCGTTATGCTGCCGAAATTTAGAATTTTATATTTGTATTGTCAAGAATATACACACATACATATATATAAACACTTTTATTCACAACATCAACACACTTGCATACACACACATATTACACTTACATTCACACACATAATCATGCACACATCCACTTGCATACACACACATACATACATACATACACCCACATATATAAACACTTGCATTCACAACATCAACACACTTACATACATACACACATACACATATATAAACACTTGCATTCACAACATCAACACACTTGCATACATAGCACAAACACATACACAATCATGCATAAAGACACACACACATATTACACTTACATTCACACACACAATCATGCATACATCCACACACACACACACACACACACACACACACACATATAAACACTTGCATTCACACACTTTAACACACTTGCATACACACTTACAGTAACAATTACAATGATGTAAGAACAGGTCTTTGTAGAGAAGAGGTATACAAATGTCAAAGTGGATTTGTATTTTTCCTTGCCATGAGCAAGTTGAGAATGGTTTTTTTTTTAGTTTGCATTTTACACCGTTATGCTGTCGAAATTTAGAATTTTATATTTGTATTGTCATTACTAAGAAGATTTTTGTTGTTTGTGGTTAATAGATTATGGCTCGTACACCATCTAAACGTGGCAGGACAGGTATCTCTCAAAGTAAGTTCAAATACATTAAGCTATTTGTTTTCTTTTCTTTTGTCTCATCATACTCACTAAATTATTTGTGTTCTCATTGTTTTTTGCTTGTAGGAGTAGGATACACATTAAGGTCTGGCACTACAGGGCATAGGGCCAATGCACGATCTTCCATTGCTTCTTCCAATGTCCATCGAAAGGAGGATATTTTGGGTGATGTGCATGAAGAAGATGATATATTGAGTGATGTGCATGAAGAAGAGGTGTTCATAGATATTCATGCTACACAAGATGAATTGGTGGCTCACAGCGTGTCTGAAGCAACAACAATTGTTGCTAAACCTCCCGATCATCCAACAGTATTTGGAAAGGATGTTCATGGTCAAATATTAGAGGAGATTGTAGAGGGTTTTATTGTAAAGAGAGGTGGGGAACTTCCTCGAATTCCTCTTTGTAGATTGATGGAAAATGAAGCCATTAGAGCGGTGGGTCCAAGCACTGAGGGCTTGGTGAAAAGGTTTGAGATGTCTGGATACAGTGTGCTTGGAGCTCCATTTCTTGTGTCATTTAAGAAGCTAGGCCATGATCAACATTATGTTTCCGACTTAGACAAAGATGAATGGGGGCCTATTTGGCGAGAAATAAGCGATGATTTTGATAATTCCCTTCCCCTTGAGTGGGAAGACTTAAGGGGAAAAAAATTTATCGTTTGGGATGGTAATCACCGTTTGAAAACTTGGATGCGCTTAATAAAAACACGTAAGTGATTTCTTTTTTGTTTAATGTAAAGTTGACTTGTATTACTCTATGATTTCTAATTTTCTTTTTTGTTGTTGTAGAATTTTCAATGATAAAGTGGAGACATTGTTCTGTGAAATGTCAATTTGTCTTTGTTGATAGAAGTGTAGAGGGGGAGCTTATGCTAGCTTTGCGCTCTCAAAATGAGTAAGAACATTTGCTGTTTTGAACGTTATTGCTATTACTTTATCGATGTCATTCTACTGCCATTTAATTTAAGATATTGTGGTTTAGAATTGGTAGAACCACTGTGAGCACAAATTTTGGGCAGGAGATCTTCTTGTTCCAAAAACTGGCTGTGGCAAGCAAAGATTCTTTAATGAAAGACTTTCCCCAAGATTGGATTCGATGGATAGAGGTAGAGCTTGCTTGTGAGAAGAAGGCATCTAAAGGGAGTTGGTACAACGCTCCTGCGCTTTTATTAGCAATGCTCACATGGAAGGTATATTTTTTTGCCTTAAAGGACACTTTTTATGTAATTTCTAAAGCTTGACATTATTTTGTAAAATCTTACTTTTTTTTTTCATTTGCTCTACAAAAGGAAGACTTTGACTTGTCTCTTATCAAAGAGATGCAAGAGATCAATGATCCCTCGATTTCACTGCCAGAAAAGGAAATGGTTGCTCGAGGAAGAGTAGAAAAAATATTCAAAGAAAGAGCTTATAAGGTAAACACTTTCTCTTCTCCCCGTTTATGTTTGAATTTCTACAAAATTGTAAGTTGACATGTCATTTGAATTTGATATATTTGATTGAAAAATTGATTTGATTTGATCTCGTGCTAATGTAACATAGATGTTGGCCATTGCCAACCCCGCCAATGGCCAAGGGTTCTTCTCTTTATTATTTAGCTTCAATTGGATAAGAGAAAAGGATCAAGTGGGCCTTACAAGAGACAAAGTCCACTCTTTGGCAACTTCTAAAATATCACCAAAGAGGTAATAATTTTTGGATAAAAAATACACATGAAATCATCAAATGAATCAATGCCTTTATGGTTTGTTTATTGTTTGCTCTATAGGAAAAAGGAAATATTGCACTCTTTGATGCATTTCCGTGTAGATGATGTTACTTCTGAGCGTTATATTAGTGCAATGAAATTTAGAATGTACTTGCGTAAAGAGTGGTATTGGGGAAGTATCTTGAAGCAATGCTTGAGGATCAAAGGGAAAATGATTGAAGAAATGCCGGAGGGCTTTGAAGCATGGTTTCATCACCAATTGAGGGACCTTATTGATAAAGCTTTTGTGGAGCTTTGGAGTAAGCTCAACACAAAAGAGTCGGATGAAAAAATTCCAGAGCTTATGGAATCTTCAAGGAGAGTATTATTCAGGTAATACAATTGATATCTTTATGGTTGTCATTCTATTTTTTACTTAGAGTTTGTATAATAAATAAGTCACTTAGGAAAGGAGCTCAAATAAAGTTAACTGCATTTTATGTAGATGGCTAATTCAGCTTTACGATCAAACTTTGTTGGAGAAGTTGCCAATTGCTGTTGAAAGTTGGAGGGACCTCTCTTGTGAGGAGTGTATGTATCCACTATGGATGAGAGATTATGGTTTGATTGCTTGGGAAATTGAGTATTGCCCTTGGTGGCTAGATTACACTCGAGGCACCTACCCACGTGATGAAGGGAACTTATATAAAGGTTATTTTTGGCATTTATAAAAACTACAAAATTGTTAAAGTGCTCATACTATTTAGATTATGTTTGTGAGAAATATATTTTTGTTTGCTTTAGAGCACGTTCTTGAAACAAATGAAAATGGTATTGAGGATATTGGCTCAACTTCCAAGAAAGCCACCTCTTCGAAAAGAGTAAACAATAGTACAATCTCCTGTATAAAGAAACGATTGGATTTTGTTAGATCCAAGAAGCCCAAGAAGTCTCCCAAAAAGAACCAAAAAGGTGCTCAAGGCTCCATAGGTAAACTTGCTTGTATAGATATCTAGCTGTCACTTTCTTTCTACTCAACAATTCTTGATGAAATATTTTATTTTCTGATTATGCAGTGCCTTCCATAGATTGTGATGTGAACGTTATTGGGAACATGCTAGATGTTTACAAAATTTCTCTCGATGATGAGAAATGGTAAACACATGTGAAAAGAAAGACTAACTATGTGTGGTGTGTGTTGTGAATGTTTGAAATACATTTATTTGATCATATGCAGGATCTTGGATTTTCTTCATTCAGTCCATGTTGATGGGGAAAAGAGCAATGAAGTGGCCTCTCTTTTGTTTGCGGATTTTCCAACAAACTTTAAAGTTGAAAATTTTTCAGAGAACGAGGTATGCATCCTTCAAAACCACAATGGACAGTCTATGATAGTTTTGGAACTTTAATTAAATTAACAATGCGTATTATGCAGGTCCCTCCATGGAATCAATTCTCTCGAAAATTAAGTAAGAAAGTGGCCGTAATAGCTTCAAAGTATGTGGCAGACAATGGGTGGTACATCACCCTAAGCTCCACTGATCACTTTGGCATTGTGTGTAGCCATGCCATCGAGATGGGATTCAAAATGATGCACACCATCCTTATTTTGATCCCCGATGGTTATGTGCGAAAGACCATTGAGATTGAGAGAGTAAGTAAATTTATTTGTTGATTGAAAAGCATGCTTGTAGTTTTCTTCAATTAGATCACATTCTAGTTGTAATTTGTAGGTGGAAACACTATTGCTAGGATTGTTTTATCGTAAGGGTCAACGTCCTATCTACGATCGACGAGATGGAGAGAGCGTGGACAACAACTCTTTCGATGCCAAGTCCGGAATACTGGTGGAGCGCGTCGACGGAGAGTACATTGGAGGACACGCTCTTAGAGGTGCCGCCGAGCGTAGCCTTGACTTCTTTCGGTAAGAATATATGCTTCCTACTATGCGTTATTGGACTATGTTACATAAAGTAAAAATACGCATATTTTTTGCTTTTTTTAGCTGGCTTGTGCGGACATTTACTGCGGAGCACACCTACATTGTTGATATGTTTTCTGGATGTGGTGGCTTGGGCAATGTTTGCGTTGAGTTGTCTAGACATTGTCTCTGCATAGATAGTGATCCAGAGGTCTTCCATCAACATCTTTCACGCTTCAAGGCTCCATGTGTACGTGCTATTTCAACAGTTGATGCAGATAGCGATGAGGAGACTGATTGGCAACAATATGAGCCCGGAGCACATTGCCCTTGATTGACATCAACATTGGTATTATCTATCATTTTTTCTAGTTTGTGATTTTTATGGAACGACGTGTGACCATGGTGTTTGGGTGCCACTTTTTTGGTATTATTGAAGACATGTTGTTGGTGTTGATCGTCCTTATCAATTCAGCCATGATTTCATATTTATTATACTAGATAGAAGTTTGTTGAGAGCTTTGGATTTACCAAAGTAATATACCAACATATGCTTTTTTGCTTATGTAATTTCTTCTTCCCGTGAGCATTCGTTGCTACACGGAAGAAAGTATGGAATGGGAATTTTTTTAGTTTGAATTTTCATACAGTTATGCTACCGAAATTTTGATTGCTTATCAATATCATCATGCTTTTTGTTCATGTTTGAAAACATAATCATGATTGCACGTATACAGAAAAGTTAGTCAAGCTTCACGGAAGCAAGTATGGAATGGAAATTTTTTTTGTTTGTATTTCCGCGTTGTTATGTTGTCGAAATTTTGATTGCTTGTGAATATAATCATGCTTTTTGTTAATGTTTAGAAACATAATCATGGTTTCATGTATACACAAAAGTTAGGCAAGCTTCATGGAAGCAAGTATAGAATAGGAAAGCTTAACAAAAGTTAGGCAAGCTTTCACAGAAGCAAGTATGGAATGGTTTTATTTTTATTTTTCACATTGTTATGCTGTCAAAATTTCATTTTCTTGTCAATATTTCTTTACACTGTCGGTCTAAGAATATATATAGTTTTATATATAATATTTATATTATATATATAATATCTTTTTATTTATTTATTCATATGTGTGTGTTTATGTACGTAAGGAGATCTTCAACTCGGTAAAGTGTTTTTAAGTACTTGTTTATACAATATATATAGTTATTTATACGTGTGTGTTTATGTACGTATGTAGTTCTTCAACTCAGTAAAGTGTTCTTAATTACTATTTTATATGCAAGAGTCTATGCGTGTTTCATTACTTTGAGGTCTTCGCCCAAACAAGTACAACCATCAATATTTTTTAGATTCCTAGTTTCAAATTGTCTTATTAGGCATTCATCCTTGTTTGCAAAAACACCTACATGGACAGGAAAGTATATTCTACTAAAAGTAGGGTAAATACTAAAGACATGCTCATCTTTTTCTTGCATTATATAAAAAACTCACATAGATTTTCTTTACATTTTTGGCTTTCAAACAGCTTGTAGTTACATTTGACGGTTCAGTTTAGCTACAAGATATCAACAATACCCTAAATTATGACAGATCTTGAAGATGTGTTAGTAGACCAGGCCGATTAAAAGTATCACAGCTACTTCAATAATGATAAGTCAGACAGAGACATATGAATTATTCTCGCCAAGGCACTGAAGAGTGGAACACCATCATATAGTTAAAATAAGCATCATATAATTAAAATAATTTGTTTACATGATTACGTAGGGAATCAAACCTGCACACACACACACACACAGTACAACTTGCATCACACTAGTACAATTTATCATGTGCTAGTGCATATTTATTTAACTATATTATTTAGTGCATAATTATTTAAATCTTGCCTCAATCTTCTACCACATTAGAGCCAGAGATGTCGACCAGGTTGATTGTGCGTTTGCAGACAAGCAAATGGTCAATCTCCGCCTGTAAAGCGGCCCTTCGAGAGCTATCTATGTACCCCCATGTCTCCCACTTGCCCAGAGCTTCTCGCATTGTCTCAAAGCCATCATTGAGTTCCTGGTCTCCGGTGTTGCGAGCGCGATTAAGGTGGTTGAACATCCGGATCGCCTTGTTTGTGTCACGGTCTCTTTGTGTTAACGTCTTCTTTTCTTCAAGGGGTGCGTTGGGGGGGAGTTTGTGAAGCTCTTCATGGATTTTTGCAACTACCTCATTACCAGTACTAGCATATCCTATAGGCATTGTATAAGTACAGGGAAAATGAAAAAATCTCTCTTGATTAGCACCTCCGATTCACTTGTGCAGCATATGGTGCTTGCCTTGTAACATTTATATAGGCTAAAGCACCATGCTCTCAAAAAGCATTGATAGTGATGGAAGAGTGGCATGTGTTAGTGACATGAGGGGTCCCACGCAGCATATGCTAACTGCTAAATTGGAACGTGCAATAATATATGCATGATTTGTCAATATGAATATTATAATCGTCTACTACTCCACCACTAACTTTTAAAGTGGGGTGTGCAATAAAATATGCATGATTTGTCACTACGATTATTATTCCCCTATAAGATTTATAAGCATCTAAAAGTGCAATGAGTAGACAACACTAACTACCTCTCTAAGGGCTCGGGAAACACTATGATTATTATTCTTCTATGAATACTATAGGCATATAATAGTGCAATGAGTAACCACCACAAACTGCCTCTCTAAGGGCTCGGAAAACATTATTTGTGGACCCGGCTTTGGAACCTTTTCACACGCATATGAACAGGAAAACTCTCTCTCTCTCTCTCTCTCTCACACACACACACACACACACACACACACACACACACACACACACACACACACACACACACACGTGAGTAGAAAACGTGCACACAACCTCCTTCTTCACAACAAAACTCCACTTTCATCTCAATTAAAATGTGGGATATTTATAAAATATATAAATTAAACCAACACATAAACAATTCTATACCAAGATACTAAATGAAATAATTTGAACCGGCTTGAGAACCTTCTTGCCCAAACTTGAGCCGGACTTTTTTCATTTTGAACCTATCTTTCCTCTCTCCCCCTCATCTCCCACTCTCTCTCTCTCTCTCTCTCTCTCTCTCTCTCACACACACACACACACACACACACACACACACACACACACACACACACACACACACACACACACACACACACACACACACATGTGAGTAGAAAACGTGCACACAACCTCCTTCACAACAAAACTCCACTTTTACTTAACTCCACTTTCATCTCAATTAAAATGTAGGATATTTATAAAATATATACATTAAACCAACACATAAACAATTCTATACCAAGTTACTAAATGAAATAATTTGAACCGGCTTGAGAACCTTCTTGCCCAAACTTTAGCCGGACTTTTCTCATTTTGAACCTATCTTTCCTCTCTCCCCCTCATCTCCCACTCTCAGGCTCTCTCTCTCTCTCTCTCTCTCTCTCTCTCTCTCTCTCTCTCTCTCTCTCTCTCGTTGTCGGTACTCTCACACTCCGATCCTATCTCTATTTCACAAGTATGTTTTTCTCTCTCCGTCTAATCCTTCTTCTCTCTCCTTCCCTCGGTACTTATTTAACATACCACAACGCCACCTTAGAGAGCATACATATGACTGGAACCCATGCTTCTATAAACTCGAAAAAGCATCACCTGTAGAAAAAAAACACGAATTGATTAACTCGCAAATAAAATTAACCCCTTGGTACCCAACTAAAATTGGTCGAGTTTTGCAATAGTGATTTTGATACCCACATTTGCCTGGCTCTCTACATGTGCTTTGGTGTTGGAAATTTTAGCTTAGTTTGTGGTTTTGAATCCAATATCTCCTTGAGTACTAGACATTTGTGATATGTCATAGCCAACGGTATCTCTTGGTGTTGGTTTTTGTGCACACATTGAAAAGTATCACTGAACCAATTTGGTGATGCCTCTTATAAGTACACATCCAAGGTACACCTCACACAAAACCGAATCGAGTAGTTATGGCAAGTGCAAGGAGCACAACGCAGATGTTCTTCATGCAGTGTAGCCTAGGCTAGGCTAAAAGAGAAAATACTTATTGAGAAAGAGGCAAATTTTTGCCTTTCAAAGCATAGCGTAGCCTTCATCGCATTTAATTCCCGGCTTCAATTTCTACAAACCCCACTGCATGTCATAAAAAATTTGTCATAGCATAGCCTTCATCGAATCAGAAATTCAAGGCAGTTGGCTGAGAGGAGAGTGAAATTTTCCACTAAGACTTTGCAAGAAAAAAGTATGAATATTGCCAAAAAATCTTGTTTAGTTTGCAAAGTGTTTGCTTAAGAATTGCAAAGGGATTTGTGTGTGTTTAAGGCACCAAGCTAGCATAATGCCACTTGCCTTCACAATGCAAGCACAAGAGATGTCATTTAGAGAAAGTCCCTAGTTCTACATGCATGTCAACCAAAGCTTTGCTAAGCACGTGATTCTTGTTGAACAATCCATGAGCCATGTCAACATCTTGCATTGTGCCATATGCATAAGAGATTGCACCTAAAGAAATATTCTAGCTCCAGGTTTACTTAAAATAGCCTAGACCATTTATATTAGACTTAAAACTTGGAATACATACACTTCGAGAGATCATTGTTTGAATAGGACACTTCCAAAAGTACACTTTTCATTGCCCCCCGTCTATCCTTGTCTTCTATCTGCTTAATGAGCTCCACATAATCAAACCCTTTCACACTTCCCTCTCCTTTAGTTGCCCTCTGGAAAGATTCTTGCCAATATATCTATATCTTCACCCCTCATCCTTGAATGGAAAGCTCACCAACCTTCTCTTATAATCAATGGTGACACCCTCATCGACCAAAATTATTGAACATTACTCATTGTGACATTATGTTCCACATCTCAATAGATTAATCGTGAGACGAAATATAATATTGAAAGTGGGCATGAGGATGTCATCAAATCTAATATCTAACTTTACCAAATGATTTTCTCATATTAAACTGATCATTTAATATGGGAAGATAAAAGGGAACAAGAGTTAGGATACAGATATGTGCTTCTAAACCTATCTCGGTAGGGGACCAGAAGGAGAGATGGTTGCATCTAAATAGGGGTCCAAAAGGAGATGGTCTACCAAAGAGCAATGTGCAATAAGTGCTTCTAAACTTATCTCAATAGGGGACCAAGAGGAGAAATGGTTACATCTCAGTAGGGTCCAAAAGGAGGCTGTCTATCAAAGAGCAGCGTCCATCTAATGGATCTTAAAAGACCTTAGGGTTAGCTTCATTAAAGCCTCCAAAGGTTAGTGTTAAAAGGCCTTCGACCTAGGACCATTAGGTACTCTAGACCTTAGGCAAGCTAGGGCTGAGCTTGAGGTGCTTCAGGTGAGTAAGGTGCTTGAGGTGTCTATTGACTAAGATTCTTGAAGTGCCTATAAACTAAGGTGTTGAGGTGCTTATTGGCTAAGGAGCTTGAGTCAACATGTTTCCCATAAAGGAGGACACTTGTCCAAATGCTACACACCACACACACACACCAAGAGACACCCAAGCCACAAGGGGTATAAAGGACACATGTCAAGCCCCTATCAATATTGCCCTCATAATGTGTTTGAATCCTATTGGATGACCTATAGGGATGTCCAATGAGAATTTACATTTAATTAAATGATAAAGATCTTTCTCTCAAAGGGGGAAAGGAGGACAACACTTGTCCAAATGCTACAATTAAATAATTAAGATCTCTCTCAAAGGGGGAAAGGAGGACACTTGTCCAAATGCTACGCCCTTTCTCACTTTCTCAAAAGCTTCTTTCTCTTTGGCAGTCCATGAATACTTAAACGTTATTTTTTGTTAATTCATGTAATGGGCTTGATATTAGCGAGAATTTTTCTATGAAGCGTCTATAGTATGCACACATACCTATACAACATCGTAGCTCCTATAGATTCCTTGGATTAGCCCATCCTTTTATTACCTATAACTATGTTGGATCCATATGAGTGCCATCTTTAGAGATAATGTGACCTAAATATTGAATCTCTTGTAGGAAAAAATTTCTTTTTTTATTATTTATGAAAAGCTTATCCTATCTCACAACTTGAAAAATTACCTGGAGGTGTTGCTTGTACTCCTCAAGAGAATTTAAATGGCCTGAAGATTTTTGACCATCAATGCGGCTGGAGCATTTCTCAGGCCAAAACTTGTAGCTTATCAAATAGATCTTCTACCCGCAGACATGATTTTTATTTCTTTTTAATAGTGATCCTATTTAGTGCTCTATAGTCGACACACATGTTATATGCGTCGTCTTTCTTTTGCACTAAAAGTACTGGTGAACAGAATGAAGAGGAGATATGCCTCACCATCCCTTTTTCCACCAGTTCATGCACTTGCCTCATGATCTCCTCTTGTTGAGCTTGCAAAACTAGATAAGGGGGTTTATTAGGTGGCGAGCTTTCTGGTAGAATTTTGCATGGTCATCCTCCCCTCGTTTTTGAGGTAGCTCGCTAGGGATGTCATAAAAAAAAACATCTTGGAATCCATTTAGGAAATTAGACATGTCTAATTCCTCTTGATTCCCCTTTATTACTACTTGTGAAAATATTAGAATCATTTAAAGATTCTGTAACAAAAATCATATATGCAGAAATAGAGCTTTTCATTGACTTATCAAAAGCAAGCGTTTTTACCAGGGACATGGTGTTCCCGACTCATAAGCATCTATATACATGGCTTTTTTTTTGTAATTGAGAAAATTTCTCCGTTTAGGGCTTCATAGTGGTAGCCATGCGAGTGAGCCATGGTGCCCCTACGATAACATCCTCATGCTTGAGAGGGGAGATGAAAAAGTCTTCTTTGTTGATATAGTCTTGGACATGAAGTCTTAGTTTCCTAATCAAGGGAGTAGCTGCGGCTTCTTGTCCCTTGAAAGCTCCATCAGCCTTAACGGTGTTTCCCATATCATGAGCTTGTATGCCTAACTTAATGGCCAACTCCGTTGATACGAAGAAGTTGTGAGTAGAGCCAATGTCAAAAAGGATAAAGGCATCATGCTCCCTCACCTTTCCCCAAGCATAGGAAAGGGATGATCCTTTGCAATGAGTATCCTCTTTTGGAGCTTCAACCATGGAAGCTCTAGGAGTCTCATTGCGTGAATTTCTTTTGGGGCAAGAACAATGGCCATGTCCTTGCTCCCCCCACACTTGAAACATTTTATGATCTTTGCAAAAATCCTCTAACTCTTCAAGAGAGAGTTTATTTTTATCTTTGTAAACTCCTTTCTCTTTGGTCTTGTTGTTTTTGTTGTTGCTAGAATTTCCTTGGGGAGAATTTTGAGCATTGTTCTTCCCTCTAGGTCCATTTTGGTCTCTAGTTTCCATGGGCTTAAAATTTCTTTTAGCCCCTTGTTGGGAATTGATTGGTGAAGCAACCATAGTATGGTGTATCACTTCAATGATAGTCCTAGGCCTTTGAGAGTTGACATAATTGGCCATATCTTCAAGTAGTCTTGCACAAAACTGTTGCTTTTGTTTGGTGAGGTCTACTTTTTTGTAGACAATGGCTTTTACATGTAAATCCCAAAACTTGTCCACATACTTGTGGATAGACTCATAAGGAGACAACTTCAAGTTTTGCCATTCGGGGAGAACTTTGTCTTTGGCATCGCTTGCAAGAAACTGCAAAAGTGTTAGCTCGTAGGCTAGCCCACCATTGCCTGGCAAACCTCTGAAAATGCATAGCTACATGTTGTAGCTTGGAAGACTCCATGAAGTAATCATCTCCAAAGGCTGCATCAAATTGTAGGATAAAGGCCAAGACTTTGTTCGTGGCACCAAAGGTGCCATCATATGTGAGAAAAGAGATGTACTTTCCTCCCTCCTTGAACTTGCTTGTTGGACCTTTTCCAAGCAGCATAGGATTTTTTTGAGCCTCTCCTCTTGGGTTCTTTGGGGAAAAAAAGATGCTACGTTCATCGGAAGAGGAGGAAGGTGATGAAGATGGAGAAGAGGGTGACCTCTTTCTCTCCTTTTTCTTCCTTTGATTCCTCTCTTCCCTTTTGAGATTACAATGAGGAGAGGAGTATGTGGCAATCTTTTCCTCTTGGGAAGAGTTGGAGATCTTTGTTCTCTTCATCTTCGTGGAGCCACATCTTCCGAAGTGTTTGGCGATTCATTTCTTTCTCTTTCCTTTGGTGGGGACTCTACATTTGAAGCATGCCCTCTCCTTTTGAATGGAGGTGCATCCTCAAGTGGACGTTGAGGCCCTTCGTATGTATCCTCCTCTTCTCTCACCGGGGAGAGAGACTTCTTTTGGAAGTCCCTACAAGAGACCTCACATGTACTCTCTCTTTTTGGGGAGTTTGGAGAATCCCATGGGTGCAAATTTGTTGGTAAACTTCACCTTGTAGGGCGGGGTTGCCCATAGCTTGTTCTTGCCTAGCAACAAGAGGACTCACAAGCATAGGAGCATCATTAGTAGCGCCTTCATGTGCAAAATCAAAGTTATCAATATTCATTCTACTCTCTTTATTCTTGTCAACCATGCTAAAAGAATCTATGTGTATGTTAACTTATTCTTTGGCAACTTCAAAGCCCTAGTTGCTACTCCTCTTAGCTCTTGAAAATTAGCACTCAAGAATCCACATCGTGGAAAACTTAGGGACCTCTCTTCTTAAGGAATAAAAGAGAAACCAATAGCTCTGATACCAATGTAACAGAATTAAGCTAATAACTTTGATTATAGTGGAAATAGATTAGCCACAGTGAGCATTTCATTAAGAAGATTAATAATAAAGATAGAGAGAGTATGAGGTTGGAGATAGAAACAATTTACACATTCCTAATTAACATGATACCATAGCTTTCCAACATCCATAGTGTCGGACAGAGATCCTAGAATGACCAGTAATTTTGGAAGGGTCTCTTTGAGAATCTAGGAATTAGATTAACTTTCTCTTTTGGCCTATCATCCACAAATAGACGACCAAAGTGAAATTACTAATCTAATGATTCTTGATCTACTAAAAGTCTATGTCATGGAAGTAGATCAACGTTCTCAATGAGAGAAGTACCTACCTTTTATAGAGTATGCGTACAATGACATTGTACATACTTCTATGGGGAAAGCACCCTTCAAGGTTAAAGAGGGAAGATCCAAAAGTCTCTTACTACTTAAAGCACATGGGAAGATCTTTTCTACTGATGAATATAGCTGAGACTTATAAGAATCTTTTAAAAATATTAAGGAGGATATATCCATCTTATAGCAAAGGCAAAAAGGGATGTTGCTAATAAGCACAAAAGAGCCTTTAAGGAAAATGACTAGGTCTTGCTAAAATTTTTCAAGGCATGTCGTCTAAGGCATACTACGGGCAAGAATCCTACGGGCCACCAAGAGTATTATGCTAAACTAGCAAAAAGATACTATGGTCCTTTTTAATTTCTTAAGCCAATCATTGAGATGGCTTATCAATTAAAGTTTTAATACTATGGTCCTTTTTAATTTCTTAAGCCAATCATTGAGATGCTAAACTAGCAAAAAGATACTATGGTCCTTTTTAATTTCTTAAGCCAATCATTGAGATGCTAAACTAGCAAAAAGATACTATGGTCCTTTTTAATTTCTTAAGCCAATCATTGAGATGGCTTATCAATTAAAGTTTCCCAACCATTGGCTCATGCAAATGTTTTCCATGGGAGCCTACTTAAGCCTTACAAAGGAATATCACCAAAAGAAGAAATAGTTGCAGACCCTCCAAAAACAAAAGATCAAGAAGAGGTACTTCAATATGATTTCATCCTACGACATGAAGATAAGGTATTAAGAAACGGTAATATTATCCACGATGATATCTTATTAAGTTTAAGAATTATCCTTTTAAATATGCGACATGGATGCAAGGAACCTAGCTTAAGGATAATATGACCTTGTCAATGCTTACAATGATGCCTTACAATAAACATATGAAAATGCAATTTAAATGAACAATGTTTTTGTCTTATAATACTCTCTCTTTCTTTTATTGTGCACAAAATTTAAGAAGTATTGCATGCTTAGGATCATGTTTGTGGTGATGACGTCTCCCAAACACCAAGTAGAACTTGTCACTCTACTTTGGAAGTATGATATGGACTAAAGAGCAGACATGCTTGCAGTAGCTAAGTCCAAATGGATTAGTCATCCATTCTGGAATGATGTCGTAGGGTAAAAAGGGACCCTCTACCCACTAAGAAACATGGACTAATGACTAGGATTTATCCTCTCTACCTCATAGTCGAGGACAACTATGATTTCAAGAGAGAGGTAAGGTCATAAAATCTAATACCTAAATTTACTAAATTATTTTCTCATATTAAAATGATCATTTAATATGGGAAGATAAGAGGGGAACAAGAGTTAGGATACATATATGTGCTTCTAAACCTATCTCAGCAGGGGACCAAAAGGAGAGATAGTTGCATCTCAATAGGGGTCCAAAAGGAGATAATCTATCAAAGAGCAATGTGCAATAAGTGCTTCTAGACTTATCTCAGCAGGGGACCAGGAGGAGAGATGGTTACATCTCAACAGGGGTCCAAAAGGAGATAGTGTATCAAACAGAAACGTTCATCTAATGGAGGTTAAAAGACCTTAGGGTTAGCTTCATTAAAGCCTCCAAAGGTTAGTGTTAGAAGGCATTAGACCTAGGACCATTAGGCACTTTAGAACTTAGGCAAGATAGGGATGAGCTTGAGGTGCTTCAGGTGAGTAAGGTGCTTGAGGTGCTTCATGTGACTAAGGTGCTTGAGGTGCCTATTGACTAAGACGATTGACGTGCCTATTGACTAAGGTACTTGAGGTGCTTATTCACCTAGGATCTTGAGGAGCTTGAGTCAACATGTGTTTCCTATAAAGGAGGACACTTGTCCAAATGATACACCCCACACACACTCACCAAGAGACATCCAAGCCACAAGGACCATAAAGGACACATGTCAAGCCCCTAGCAATATTGCCCTCATAATGTATGACCTATAGGGAAATCCAATGAGAATTTAGATCCAATTAAATAATTAAGATCTTTCTCTCAATGGGGGAAAGGAGGACACTTGTCCAAATGTTACATTCCTTATGTCTTGCCTCATAGCTACCATAACATACATAAGACTACCTATGGCTAAAGTGTACGGGCACACTTGTCATTTTTTCTCTCTAAACATCTTACTTGGGAGAATATTCCTTGCTAAGTCTAGTAGTGGAGTGCTCACAGCCCCTCCCCCCCCTCCTTGCATATTAAAACGCTGCAAGACCTTGTGGATATAGGATTCCTGAGATAGTTCAGGAATTCTCTTTTTCCTATCTCTCTTGATATACATACCAAGAAAATGATTTTCTTCGCATAACTCCTTCATAGCAAAGTTTTGTTCAACATTTTCTTAATTTGGCAATTTCCTTAGTGGACTTTCTTGCTATGAGCATGTCATCTATGTAGAGAATGAGAATCCCCAAACCATACAAACTCCTCTCTACTAGGCTGTTCAAAACCTTTAGGTTACTTTATGTGAACATCTTCTTATAGATCCCTATGAAGAAAGGTTGTCTTCACATCCATTTGAACAAGCTCCACGTCCTCTATGTCCTAAGTTGCATTTATATGCCCGTATATTATAAATTGTACGTATAATACGGATTTATATGCTATATATACGTATTATACGTGCATATCCGAATAAAAAAGAGTTCGATCGAAGTATATTTCGATCGAAATATATTTATACTTATAAAAAAGAGGCGCCGCGGCAGTTCGAACGAACTGCTACGATAGTGATTGCTATGGTAGAGCTTTAGAGAGCAGTAGACAGTGAGCCCAACACATCCAGAGTGAGCCACAAAGCAGGTAAATTTTCTTTCAATGTGTTTTATGTTTTTTTTTGCAGTTAATTTGTTAACACTGTTGTTGTGGAGCTTTGCTCGCACCTCAGTGTTAATTTGTATTTTGTTTTATGCTAGCACTGTTGTTGTGGAGCTTTGCTCACACCTCAGTGTTAGTTTGCAGGTTTAGACACCCGTCCTTGGCTGTGTTGATCCTCGTGACACACTGCAAGGGGTTTAGACTTTAGACGCTTCGTCCTTGACTGTTGTTGACCTACATGTGGCACTTCAGGGAGTGGCTTAGGTTGTACAATTAGACTTTCCATCCCTGGTTGTTGCTGACCACCGAGTCGCACTACAGGGAGGAGTTAGCTATTATGTATCTTTTCTTCCTAGTTATTGATGACCATTGCGCCGCACTATTGGAAGATTGGATTTAAAAAAAATAGATTCCTCGTATTTGGTTGTTGTTGACCACCGTGTTGCACTGCAGGGAGAGGTTTAGGGTTGTCAAATCCATTGTCCTTGGTTGCTGCTGACCATCGTGTCGCACTTCAAGGAAATTGGATTCAATAGATTCCTCGTCTCTGGTTGTTTCTGACCATCGTGTCGCACTGCAGGGAGAGGTTTAGGATTTCTATATCCATTGTCCTTGGTTGCTGCTGACCATCATGTCGCACTCCAAAGAAATTGGATTCAATAGATTCGGGTGAAAGCCTGTATAGGTGGCCTGGAAAGTAATGTCAAGGACATTGCTTTTTTGCGCTTAAAAGTGGGTGTTTTAAAAGTGCTTCAAATCTCAAAAAGAATATCACTCTCCTAAGGTACGTCAATTAAGTCTCCTAACGTACCACAATTAATGAGACTAAATGTAATTTATTGCTGAATGCTGGATTATTGTCTTTCCCGCTACAACCTGTCTGAGCTTCTCTCTACTTTGAGTTTTCTTTGTCTCTGAGATCTCTCTTGGAGCTCTATCTAGCTCCTCTCTGTCTCTCTCTCATAGAGCTCTTGCTGAGCTTTCTGTATCGCTCAGCCCCCCCCCCCCCCTCTCTCTCTCTCTCTCTTTCTCTCTCTAAGCATGGCTCCTCTTGTGTCTGAGCTCGCACTCATCTCTCTCTCTCTCTCTCAGCACTCTCTCTCTCTCTCTCTCTCTCTCTCACGAACTCTATCTCTATAGGTTCCTCTTCTACTTGATGATTCTTGAGGTATGTAAACACTTATTATGCTTTGTTAGTATCTTGCTAATTAGTGCAAGAAGTGCCATGTATTAATTAAAAGTATAGCGTGTAGTTATGATTTGTATTGTATTTCTTGTAAAGCAATCCTTTGAAAGTACTGCAACAATGGAGCACAGTGAAGAACTGTCTATCAGCTCATCGTCATTGAGTAGAGAAGCTCAACTTCAACGCAGAAAATTAATGAGGGAATATTGGGCTGCTCAGAAACGAAAGAAACGTAAGGCAACGGTCAACTTTGTGACGGAAAGCAATACGGGGGGGATGGATGAAAGAAAGAAACGAAGGATATGTCAATCTATGGTACAACACTTTGATACATTAACCGTGGGAATGGATGCAAGTGGTAGGAAGGAAATCTTTGATGAACTTCTTCAACATCCTTGCTTCCTTACTATGCAGAGTAAATCCAAAGAGTTGGAAGCAATTATGCTGAGAAACATCCGCAACACTTTGAATCATGTGAAGGTCCCAAGATCTTCAGACGAGTTTTTTGTGAAGAAATCAACAATGTTGATGTTGGTGAATGGTGGAAGCAAGGAGCACAACACTGACATGAGCATACTGCAAGCTGCCAAGTTTATGGGGATCCACAAAAGAAACTTATATTCAGCCAAACATCACTTAATAGTGTCAAGTGAATACGATGGTTCGTTCCCTACATCTGCGTGTCATAGAGATGATGCACGAAGAACTCACATCACTCAAACTGTTAAAGACATAGTCTTTCAATTTTGGATGGATGAGACGAGGGTGTCCCCCAACAAGAAAGATGTTTACAGTAAGAGACTAGCTAGATGTTCATATGTAAAGCATCCAATCCACCGTCTTGAGGAGCCTCAGGTAATTGATATATTTTTTTAGCACTTTTTAGTGGTGCTACAACTCATATTCCTGCTACAACATTATGTTTCTATACCACTTTTTATTGGTGCTACAACTCATTACTGCCACAACATTATGTTTCTATACTTATTTTTATTAGTGCTACAGCTTGTTTTGGTGTTTTGCACCACTTTCTAGTGGTGCTGCACCATTAAAAAGTGGTGAAACATTACCATACTGGTCTCTAATTGTATCTGAACCACTTCTAAAATTTGATCAATAGTTCTAAATGTTTTTGAAGCACTTTTACTTGTGTTTCCACACCACTTTTTAGTGTGTTTGAACCAGTTTTTAATGTTTTGCAGCAGGTTTTAATGTTTAAGAAACAATTTTTACTAGAAATGCACCAACGCTGCACCCTAACCCTACAAGGTGATGTTCACCCACTAAAAAGTCTTGTTTACCCAATGCTAACAGACGTGTTTTACAAACTCGTAGGGGTGTTACAGATGCAAACGTTTTTGGTGGTCCAACTCACTTTTTCCAAGTGATGTAGCAACTTTTAGTCATGGTGCAACAGTTATAGTAGTGCCATAGACTTTTTACTGCTGCTGTACGAATGGTGCCCACCACCTTATGATGGTAACCAAAACCATATTAGTGGACTTGAAACACATTTTGTTAGTAAACACTTACAAGTGCTGTCACACCACAATGAAGCGGTACACACAACACTTACACGTATAAAAACCACTTTCACGTGGTGTCTGACCGCATTCAAGTGGTGAGAAGCCACTTTCATGTGCTAAGTCACTATGTCAGTCCATCACTCCATGCAAGTGGTGAGGCACCACTCCCAAGTGGTGTGACACCACTTTCAAGTAGTAACTAAAACCTTGTCACTGCAATCAAGCGGAAAGTTCCCGCTTTCAAGTGGCCAGACACCACATTCAAGTGACTGGAAAATGCGTTAAAGTGGTGACTGCCCACTTTGAACTAGTTTCTCACCACTCTCAAGTGGTCATCAAGTGGTGAGACACCACTTTCATGTGCAAAGTCACTACGTTAGTCATCACTCCATGCAAGTGGTGAGACACCACTTTCAAGTGGCCAAACACCGCATTCCAATGACCAGAATCCGTGTTCAAGTGGTGACTGCCCACTTTGAACTAGTTGCTCACCATTCTCAAGTGGTCATCAAGTGGTGAGATACCACTTTCAAGTGGTAGCTAAAACCTTGTCACTGCAATCAAGCGGCAAGCTCCCGCTTTCAAGTGGCCAGACACCACATTCAAGTGACCAGAATCAGCGTTCAAGTGGTGACTACCCACTTTGAAGTAGTTGCTCACTAATTTCAAGTGGTCGTCAAGTGGTGAGACACCACTTTCATGTGCTAAGTCACTACGTCAGTCATCACTCCATGCAAGTGATGAGACACCACTCCCAAGTGGCGAGACATCACTTTCAAGTGGTAGCTAAAACCTTGTCACTGCAATCAAGCGGCATGTTCCCGCTTTCAAGTGGCCAGAAACCGCATTCAAGTGACCAGAATCCGCGTTCAAGTGGTGACTGCCTACTTTGAGCTAGTTTCTCACCACTCTCAAGTGGTCATCAAGCACTTTTCACAAGAGCTCCTTCACTTCCAAGCTGTGTTGGACCACTATCTAGTTCTGATGCTGGTCTGTCGCCTAGTATTTTGTCCCTCCCAGCTACTTTTTAAGTGCTAGATTTTAATTGGTGACTGGCCACTTTGAACTAGTCGCTCACCACTCTAAAGTGGTCATCAAACAATTTTCACAAGAGCTCCTCCACTTTCAAGTTGTGTTGGACTACTATCTAGTGCTAATGCTGGTCTGTCGCCTAGTATTTTGTCCCTCCCAGCTACTTTTTAAGTGCTAGTTCTGAACTTACCCAGCACTTTCATGTCCTCACTCACCACTTTTTAATCAATGCCCACCATATTCAAGCAATGCACACCATTTTTTATTGGCGGTTCATCACCGTCAAGTGGTTTGAATTCACTTTTAAGTCGTGCCAAACCTCTTTTTAGTTACGTTGAATGCGGTTTCTCACCACTATTAAGTTGTCCTCACACAACCTCTTAATATTCTATCTTTTTGTATGGTTACTAGTTTCTACACTAATTTGTATTTGTGGTGCATTATTTTCACAGGTAAAACAATACTACTGAATGTATCATTACTAGTTTTTACTCCTCATCTGAGAAATCATCATCACATAGAAGCTTCGGATCCTGGCCAACCAATCATAACCCATATTCGGTATGAAAATCTTCCTTGGTGAAGCAAAATTTTGTTTGAGTGATTAAGGCCACTCGTGGTAGTGTCCACCTCCCTATAAAAACATATATGAATGCATGTTAGTATGTAATGAGCCATAATTAAACTTGTTTTATCAACAATAAGAAGTGGTTGAAATGATTTCTGCACCATTCTCAGTGGTACTGTAAATTCTGCACACTAAAAAGTCCTGCTACACCACTATTTGCTGGTGATACATCACCTTTTGGTGTTTCTTCACCACTTTAAAGTGGTGCTCCAGCACATAAAAGTGGGTTGAACCACTATTCAGTTGTGCTACACCGCTGTGAATTGTTGTACACAACTTTAAACTAGTGCTACACTCCTAAAAAGTGGTGCTACACCAATAGAATGTGGTATCTCCTTGTAAATCTTCATCACTTAAAAGCACTTAACCACCACTTTTAGCAAAGATGCAGCTTAAAATTTTCAAGGAAGGAGAGGGTGTCCACGTGTCACTCCCTGATTTATTTCAAAAAACACATTACAAAACATCTAAATCTAAAATGAAAAAGTAAAAGGTAAGATTGTAAGAATTGACAGCCTTTGCAAATGTAAAAACTGACAAGCCTTTTCAAATGCAAAGTCAAAAGACTTTCTATTCTCATAAAATAAATGTTCAAGTTTGATTGCATATAACAAAAAGAGGATAACTTTAGTGGAGGTTTTGTTACTTAATGCGAATTACTTTTTGGAGATATATCAAAAAAAGAAGAATTTTAGTGTTTTTTTTAATTTAATGAAAATGTAATTTTTGAGGATATGTTTGAGCTTTATCTTTTCTAGGGTTTTTTTTCAAAACCAATATTGATATGTTTTAGAAATTTTTGGAAGTATGTATTTCTTTAAAGAGCTTGAGAAAAAGAAAAACGCTCGCCTAACATCGACTTGGGACTGTTTCGCTTTGAGGACATGCATGACATGCAAATGCAAGGGTCGTTATCCACATTGTTGACCATGAATGAGAGAGAGAGAGAGAGAGAGACCGTCACATTGTCTGTGTGCATACACATGTACATTTATGAGGGGGACAGATAGAAAGAAAGATTTTACCGTTGAAATCATGCACTTTTCAAATTTTCAAGATTTTATTTTTTGACATTAGTGTAATCTTAAAAGAATAGCTAAAGTTTTTCACCGGTAGAAAATGGATTAAATGCCCGACAAAGACTAACCCTCACATTAACACCCCAAATCGTTCGTTAGAGAGATTTTCATGTTGATGGACCTTTTACTAATTTTTGGATATTTTGTTCTTTTTAGTTTTAAGACTTAAAATGTGGGCCATGCTTAAAAATCTATAAATTCCTTAAATTTTGG